>NC_051073.1:16642655-16942655 GCF_004664715.2 Peromyscus leucopus | reverse complement strand
AGAAAGACAATGAAGTTGGGTGAACAAGGAGGTTCAGAAGTTCAGGGAGGAGCTGGGGAGGGAGAGAGTAGATCAAAATAAATTGCATGAAAAAATTAAAGTAAAAATAAATACTCTATAGAATCATGTTATAATTTAGCCAGTTAACTGGGTGGATTCTATTGGTTTTTCAAAGTAAATACCACAAAGCATTCTTTTCAAACTCAGCTATTCTTATATGTTGGAGAGCATCCCTAGTCAGATGTAGGGTTGGTGAAAATCCTTTCCCATGCCTTAGACTGCCATTTTGTCCTGTTGACAGTGTTCTTAGCCTTACAGAAGCTTTTCAGTTTTGTGAGGTCCCACTTATTAATTGACAATCTCAGGTTCTGTGCTGAAGGTGTTCTGTTCAGGAAGTTGTCTCTTGTGCCAATGTGCTTAAGTCTATTTTCCACTTTCTGTTCTATCAGGCTCACTGTAATCAGATTTATGATGAGGTCTTTGACACACTTGGTTTTTGAGTTTTGTGCAGGGTGATAGATATCAATCTATTTGTATTCTTCTACATGATGATATCCTGTATATCTAGCACTATTTGTTGAAGATGCTTTCTTTTGTCCATTGTAGAATTTTATCTTCTTTGTCAAAATTCCTGGTGTTCATAGGTATGTGGATTTATGTTTGGGTCTTTGATTTGATTCTGTTTTTATGTCAATACCATGCAATTTTTTTTATTACTATGGCTATTCAGTAGAACATGAGATCAGGGATGATGATATCTCCAGTGGTTCTTTTATTGTACAGAATTGTTTTAGCTATCCTGGATTTTCTCATAAATAACAACAACAATAACAACAACAACAACAGGTAATCCAATTTTAAAAAGAGCTACAAGCCTAAACAGAATTCTCAACAGAAACACTTAAAGAAATGTTCAACATCCTTACCTATGAAGGAAGTGCAAATCGAAATGACTCTGGCATTCCATCTTACACCTATTAGAATTGCTAAGTTCAAAAACGCTAATGGCAGCTTGTGCTAGACAGGATGTGAGACAAGGGGAACACATCTCCATTGCTGGTGGGAGTGAAAATTTGTACAGCTACTTTGTAAATCAATATGTTGGTGTCTCAGAAAAATGCAAATTGATCTATCCCCAGACTCATCTATACCTCTCTTGGGCATGTTTCTAAAGGATGTTCAATCATGCCACAAGGACACTTGCTCAACTATGTTCATAGCAGCTTTATTAATAATAGCCATAACCTAGAAACAATCTATATGCCCTTCAACCAAAGAAAGGATAAAGAATATATGGTACATATATAGAATGGAATATCACTCAGCTGTTAAAAACAATGACATCATAAAATTTGAGGGCAAATGGATAGAACTAGAAAAGAATCATCCTAAGTGATTTAACCCAGATCCAGAAAGACAAACACAGTATGTACTCACTTATAAGTAGATATTAACTATAAAATATAACCATACTACAATCCACAGACCCAGAGAGGCTAAATAAAAAGTAGGCCCAAAGAGGGATGAATGGATCTCCTGCATAGGGATGAGAACATGAGGGATCAGGTTGAGGGGAAGGTGCAGGGGAGGACTATAGAAAGAGATGACTGACAGGGAGCTGGCATTTCCCTGTCATGTAGAAAAATAATGCAAGGGAAACATCCACAAATTTACAAGGATGACCCCAGCTAAGACTCCTAGCAATTGTGGATTCACAGCCTGAACTGGCCATCTCCTGTGGTCAGATTGGTTACTACCTCAGTTGTTATCAGAGAGCCTTCATCCAGGAACTGTTGAAAACAGATGCAGAGAGCCACAGTCAGGAATCCAGCTGAAGAGAGAAGGGAGGGATTGTAGGAGCCAGAGGGGCCAAGGACAATACAAGAAAACCCACAGAAACAACTAACCTGGATCATAGGAACTCACAGAGTCTAACCAACAACCAGGAAGACTGCATGCGACCTACCTAGGCCCTCTACAAATATGTGACAGTTGTGTATCTTGGTCTACTTGTGGAATTCCTGACAGTGAGAGCAGGGGCTGTCTCTAATGCTTTGAGAATCTATTCCTCATAATGGACGGCCTTGCCCAGCCTTAATACAAGAGGAGATGCTTAGTGTATTGTAACTTGATCTTCCATGCTTTGTTGATATCCATGGGAGGCCTTCCCCTTTCCTTAACAGAATGATAGGAGGAGTGGATTGATGGGAGGGGTAGGAGGGAGTCAATGGGAAGAGAGGGGGAGGGGAAACTGGTTGGGATCTAAAATAAGTAAATAAATTAAATTAAAAAAAACTCTCACCTTTTCAAAGTCTGATGTCTTTCTTAGGCATTATAAGAATTAAGATGCTGATAACTTAATGGCTACTGGGTCTTCAGTGATCCTGGTTTTGGTCTTGAATTGTTAAAGGTCAGGAAAACACCGGCCCTAGAATGAATCAGTGTGTTACTTACTCTTCTCTGTTTCCTGGCAGAACACTTAACATAGGTAGTTTGGAGAGGAAGACAGTAATTTGGCTCCCAAGTTGAGGTTTCTTTCCACTAAGGGATGGCAGAGGACCACAAAATTTCTGATTCAGTTGCATCCGCAGTAGGTAGCAGAGAACGGTGGATGTTTCTGCCCAGCCAGACACCTTTATCTTCTTTATTCAGTTTCGAATCCCAGACTTGGAATGGTGCTGCCTAGACTAGCCAGCTACCACTTTAGCAATCTTATTCTAGAAACTCCTTCACAGATACACAAAGGTCTCTTTTCATGGCAATTCCAGATGTCTTTCAGCTGATAATCAAGATGATCTCTTTCAGTAAGGAAGTATATGTCCCTGTACTATTTCATGGCAAAGTTGAAAAGTAAGCCTGGTTATTTCTTAAACTTGCTAAACCAATTTTTCATTCCTTTTCTTGGCCGCAGGTCACACCATAATGCTTTTTTTTTTTTTTTCCTCGAGTAAAGGGCTATTGAGGTCATTTCTTTCTATATTCTTCAGTCTTTACTGGCATGTTTTTACACAAATGTGTTGATGGCCTTTAATGCCATGTAAAAGCCTAGCATGATTCATTATTACCTTGTTATGCATTTAATTTCTGTACTACTTCAAGTTCTTGCTTCTCTTGTCTTGCTTACTTCACAATTGCTTCCTTGTTCTATTCCTTCTTCATCTTGTCTGTCTAGATATAGTTATACCCAAATTTTAATTGACATTAATCGGTCTTTTATTTTTTATGTTTCAGTGAATATTGTTCCTATTTTTGTTATTTTTTTTCTGTGTACTTTGCATTTAATTTCTCTTTTCTTTTTAGGTAACATTTATGCCATTGAAGTTTTTCACCCTTCTCATATAATCATATTTTTATCTAGAAATATTGCTTTAATTATACATTGTTGATTTTAGAAAATTAAATTTGAATTTTATTTACATCAAACATCTTATAATTTCTATCCAAATTTTTCATTAAATATTATTTTTGGTATTGGTTAATTTGTGAGTATGTTGTTTTCTTTCCAGTTTGTGGGTATGCATACTCTTAATTTCTGATAACATTTGGTAGTTACATTAAGTATTTATTAACTACAAGATTTTATATCATCTTATAATTTCATTGCTTATATTCCAGGTGTGTATTTTGAAAATGACTTTGATGTTTCTGGCATTGTTGCCATGCTCTAAGTATTAATAGAATTCACTTGAAAGATTCAATGGTATATTGTAGGCAGACTTTTCCTTTCCTGACCAACTACTCCCAATTAACCAACACAGAGACTTAAGATTGCTTATAAATGATAGGTCAATAGCTCAGGACTGTTACTAACTAGCTCTTAAAACTTAACCCATTTCTATTTATCTAGGTGCTGCCCTGAGGCTCATGGCTTTTACCTCTATTCCATTTTGTATGTCTGACTCATTCTCCATCTGGCTGTCGACTCCAGACTCTTCCCTTCTTCCTCCAAGCATTCTCCTATTCTGGCTCTCCTGCCCAATCTCTTTCTGCCCAACTATTGGCCAGTCAGCTTCTCTATTAAACCAATCACAGTGACATATATTCATACAGTGTAAGGGAGTATTCCACAGCAGATACATAAAAGTCTTGCTGTGTTTCCTTGTAGGAAGATTTTAAAGTAATCATCTAGAATTTTTAAATTGAAATTTAAACTGATATGGGAATGTTAATATCTATACCACAGACAGATTCTGAGTGTTTTAAGTCAATGTGTCATATTATAATTCAGTTTGCAAATTGAAAATCATAAATTAAAAATAGAAATATCTGAAAAGGTAAAGGAAAAATTGAGAAAAGTAAAATAAGAATAAAATGTAAGTAAAGGGAATAGATAGGGGCATTTTACATGTGGAAGGAAATTTTTAAAATACTTTATGCAATTAAAATATAATAGAAAGTGTTAACAGTATTTGCTATCATAGCTATACAAATTTTGAAGGAAGTATATTTCATTATAGAAAGTACTTGGAAAATAATAATTATGGACAGCTACAAGAAACAAAAATTATTCTCTTCACTATCACATTGATTTTTTTACTGATGATACTTATAGTGAATATAAATTCATGACATTTATGTTGTTTCATGTTAAGTTAAAGGAATTTTCATAGAAATTCTTTTTATGTAATACACATGTGAATATAAATACATACATGAACATATACTAGTTAATTATTAAAGTACAAAGTGAATAAAAAATAGTAATAAAAACAGTATTTTCTAATAAAGTACAAGTTGAAGTCAGGTGTTTTCATTTTTTATTATGATTTCAAGCTCCAATAAATGCCATTTTTAATCTCTAAAATCTAACTAAATTTCAAGCATTGTTTTTATATATTTGCCTTAAGGTTGACTGAACAATAAAAATGTATTTTGACTGAACTATAACAATCAGTTTTCCTAGCCATGAAAAACTGTATGGCTATAGATAAATAAGATGATTGTGATGTTCCAGTTTATTAAATTAGATTGTGAGTATCAACTTGTTTCACTTTTCATTTTTTTGTTTGTTTGTTTTTTAGGAATGGCAAGCTCATTGAAGAAAATGAAAAATACACTTTAAAGGGCAGTAATACAGAGCTCACTGTCAGGAACATAATCAATAAAGATGGAGGCTCTTATGTCTGCAAAGCCACAAACAAGGCAGGAGAAGATGAAAAGCAGGCCTTCCTTCAAGTCTTTGGTAAGTATTACAATGCTGTGGTTAGAACACAGTATTCATTAAGAGGGAAGGAGGTCAGAACCATCCTTTGCTGTGCTATTGGATGCAAACTATAACCTTTCCTTAGGGGGAAAAAACGTTTCTTTATCTCAGCAACAAACATTAAATGATGCAGTTTTCGACAGAATTATCCTAAGAATTACATGGAATGCTATGTAAAATTCCATGGGATATTGACAAATGGTTAAAAAAAAAAAAAAAAAAAAAAAAAAAAAATTGCTTACTTTTTACCCAATGTGCTGTATAACATCGTACATCTCTGAACATTTATCTTAATACATCATTGAAGGATACATGATGGGATTCATTTTATATTTAATAGCTTCAAAATTTCTCATGTGTAAGGCTCAAATTTAGAAATGTTTGCCTGTAGCTATAATCAGTGTCTTACCATCTTTAAAAGATACTATATAGGCACTATTCATATTGATCAAGAGACATATTGTCTTCTTCACGCAGCTTTCTGAGCATATAGATTAGTACCAAATATTGATTTTACTCTCATTATCTTGACAACAGAGAAAATTGCTCAAAAACTGTGGCAGCTAATATTAAACAAGTTTTGGGGTTGAAACAAGTTTTACTGGCTCAGTTATTAAAAATATTTGCTAATTTTTACAAAATATCTGAATTCTGTTTCTCATACCCCCAAGGTGATTTACTACCATTTAAAACTCCAGTTCCATTTTATCTGATTTCTCCTTCTGGCCTCCCTGGGGACTACATGCATGTGATCTACAGACATGCACACATACAAAACACCAATACACATAAAATAAATGAAAATATCTCTGTTTAAAAAAAGTTGAATACATTGCTAAAATTTAGTGAGTTTTAGCTACCTTTACACATGCTATAATCAAATTTATTTTATATCAAAAACTAGACAAAATAAACAATGTGAAATACGTGGTTAAGAAGGGTATATGCTCTTAGTAGTGGCTGGAAATATTTTTCTTACTTTGTACACAGATGAATAGTAAAACTTACTGCCCACTGCTGCTGTATTGAATGGCAGGGACCTTCATAATATCTATATTCCTGTAGGATGATAGAATATCTTTAATAAAATTGATGAAAATCTAAAATTTGAGTAATAACACATTGCCTGAATAATGTGGGATCAGATTACCCAGGTGGCACTGAACAAAGACTGTCATTTAGGTCAGCGTGATTTTTCAGTTTCAAATCCAGGTCATGCTAAAATGATGGTTACACAAGACTTCAATGACAAAATAAAAATAAAAATAAATAAACCTGCAGAAGAAGTACCCATGGAATGAAAAACACTTGGCTTTGAAACTATAGGAAATCCTTAACTAGTTCTAAACTTAATTCTCTCCAAAAATATTAACTTTGACATTGGGCAACCTAAATAAAATAAACTAAATAGAAATAGTAGTGAATGAAAACCAAAACAAAACAAAGAAGAACAACAACAAATCCTTTTCACTCTTCCATCTCTCCTGCCTCTCTAACACCTCTTCATCAGTCTTTGTGTTGGTTTTAATTTTTTTTTCAAATTATCTTTTCTTGTGTGACACCACAAGGGTAAAGGGCGAATATGGGATGACTGAGAAATGAGCAGAATTGAGGTCCAGGATGTGAAGTTATAAAAGAATAAATAAAGAGATCATGTTGAAGAAAAAAGAAAAGAAATGATAGTGAAATACCACTCTGCAATTCCTTCTTTTATTAGGATGCCAGTGTATGGGAACAAGAAGATGTATTAGGATTTCTGAAACTCCATCCTTTAAAACATGAAATAATGCATAAAACATCACATTACATCATGGTTTGTGAAGCAGTACTGAATAAATTTGTGTTTCTTTTGAAAAATAAAATGTATATGTATAAAAGTAAAAGGGAATGAAATGTAAAAATGTTAAAATTTTATACATAATATTCACTTTTGTGGATACAAATTTTATTTTTCAAAAGAAACACAAATGTATTCAGTGTTGCTTCACAAGAATGAAAGGGAATAAATGTAAAAAAATGTTGAAATTTTATACATGATATTTCTGATATTACAGATCATATTTCTGATATTAAGAAAAAAATATTTTTATTGGCTGATTAATTATACTGATATTTTTTAATAATCATGTAATGACATGACATAGCTGGATTTTAGGATCTTATTGATTTTATTTTGCTAAATAAGTAAGAAAGAAAAAGAGATAAAGAAAGTAAGGAAGGAAGGAAGGGAGGAAGGGAAGAAGGAAGGAGAGAGAGAGAAAGAGTAAGGCAATGTTGTAGCTGGAGTTATCTCTAGTCCTGCCCAGAACTGCAGCTACTCAGACCGAAATAAACACACAGACGCTTAGATTATTTAAACTGTTTGGCCTAATGGCTCAGGCTTCTTGCTATCTAGTTCTTATATCTTAAATTAACCCATTTCTATTCATCTATAATTTGCCACGTGGCTCGTAGCTTACCAGTACTTTACATGTTGCTTCTCATGGCAGAGGCTGTCAGTGTCTCCTGACTCAGCCTTCCACTTGCCAGAATTCTCTTCTTTGCTTATCCTGCCTATACTATATTTCCTGCCTGGCTACTGGCCAAATAACATTTTATTTATCAATCAATCAGAGCAACACATTCACAGCATGCAGAAAGATATCCCCAGCACAATGTCTTATTTAGGCTTTCTTTTGCTGTAATAAAACACAAAAGTAACCTGGGGAGAATCAGGTTTGTTCCATCCTACAACTCTTAGGTCACACTCCATTACTAAGGGCATTAGGTCAGGAGCTCATGGTGGAAACCTAGAGGCAGTAACTAAAGCAGAAACCATGGGACTGGGAGAGTTGCTAACTGGCTTGCTCCCTTGGCTTACTTAGCTTGCATGTGTCTACTACCCAAGACCACATGATTGGAATAGTACCACCCACAGTGGGATGGACCCCACCATAATAACCATCAATCAAGGAAATGCTCCACAGGCTTGTCTACTAAGGAAGCATATTCTCAGCTAAGAGTCTGTCTTCTCAGATAACTCTGGCTGGTGTCAAGTTAATAAAAACAAAACAAAAGAGGAGCCACAAAAAAACAAAACAAAACAACAAGAAAAACCAACCAGGACAGGCAGATAGCACAAAGTCCAATTTTAAAGCATAGTGCTATTATGTAAATTGTGAAGGTAGGTATATTTTATTAGAAAGAAAATATAATACTAGTATATTTAATGTTATGTTCTACAGGATTACAGTTAGAGAAATGGCTTAATATCTAGAGCACCTCCCTCATGCTGTGACACTTTAATGTAATCCCTCATGTTGTGGTGACCCTCCCCACCCATAAAATTATTTTAATGGCTATATCATAACTAATTTTACTACTGTTATGAATCATAATGTAAATATCTGATAGACAGGATATCTGATATGAACCCCAGTGATAGGGTCATTCATTTCCCCCCAAAGAGGTTGTGTCCCGCAGGTTGTGAAACACTAGTCTAGCGCTATGTGAAAGTTAGTTATAGTCCTAATTAATCATTTGTAATTGCATGAAGAAAATGTTTCAGTATCTCTTTTTCTCATGAAAAATTTCACAGTTGTATCTAACACCACCACATCCTAGGTATCCAACAAGCCTTACTCATTTGTCTACTTTGCTGAGCTTTTTAAAAAATAAAATACAATAAGACTAAACAGATGACATATACATGTTTTTATATGTTTATATATGTTTATAGATATAGGGTTTTAGAGAAGAAATTTAAATTTTGTGGCTTTAGGAAATGAATAAAAGAATGTTACATTAGATTGGTAAACTTTTGAAAGGAACTATGTTTTATATTGATTTGTAGGGAACTGAACTAATTATTAGACTAAAAGTGGATAAACATTATTATCTTGTTATCTAGAATGGCTCCCCTTCTTATTTGCAGTTTTCTCCGTAGTTTTAGGAAGTATGTTATAATTGCCTTGATGTTAGTTACCTCATATTACTCAAATGTGTAGTGAAAGTCTCGGATGGAATTTTCACTGTGACCAGTAACCTTTCTGGTCCAATATCAATTGTATAACACGCACATTTTTTACAGTACAGCCTCATATATTACAACTTAAAAATGAGACGACATCTGAGAATGGTCATGTCACGCTCATCTGTGAAGCAGAAGGCGAGCCTGTTCCAGAAATCACATGGAAAAGAGCAGTGGATGGCATCACGTTTTCTGAAGGTGATAAGGTAATACCATCCCTAGAGTAAACCACACACAAGTATACAATTTACTAACCAACTTACATCAATTAAAGAAATAACTTGCTTTATTAAACCTACCATAAAGTAAATTTAAAAATGACTACAAAGGAGAAATTAAGCCAATTGCTATCACTTAAAATGTATTTCAGTAGAATACAAAGTCCTTGGTTATTAGTATTACTCTTAAAGTGGCTTTCATGGATTTTTGGTAAACATTGAATCTCCAAAAAACATATTGCTAGTTTAACTTCAATCTTCTCTGTATAAATGAAGTCATTAAAAACTGTGGCTCTCATTTAGCATTTACTTCTCAAAATGTTTTAGTTCATTTTGAATTACAGTTTATGTAATGAAACCTCAAACAAAAAGATATAAGGACAAACAGATACAGCATTTTAATGAACTTTCATGACAATGAATTGAAGTTATTCAGAATTCAAATATTTCTGTACTTCATGAATTTTTGTTATGCCTAATTTTCATAATCACTCATATTCAACTTTAAGTATATACAGGAAACAGAGAAATAATGTATAATCAGAAAGAAAAACAGGAAGGGGTAATGCCATTACTGGAATTGGTATTTAACATTGCAAAAAATGCTTTGGTAATATATATATATATATATATATATATATATATATATATATATGTATATAATATGTGTGTGTGTATAAATATGTGTGTGTTAATATGTATATATATATAAAACTAATTTAAATGAATGCATACAGAAGTTGGTATAGATATATAATAAAATGACTCAAAGCACTTGAATTACAAATATTATAAGAGGAAATGGGGAATTATTTTGTCTATGATACCCTTTCTGTCCTTTAACCTGACCACATTGTATTCAACATCATTTTAGACTCATAATTTGAAAAATTGCCAGTTTTGTCCATTTCTCACTTGAGAGAATGTGTCCACACATGTCACATTTTTCCAGTGTTCTCTTGCAGACATTTTTTGTAGCAGTGTATAACTCTTAAGAAAATAATTATGTACCTTCACTAGGTTTGCTTTATATGTTCAATTAAAAATAAAAGTATAAAATGTGAATGACCACTATCATCTTTTGGAAGCATTACAGAGTTTGCCTTAATATTTTTGTATCTCAGAAATCATAGGGATTGGTATGGCACAGTGAGCAAGTCTAAAATGCACTAATGGCCACAAAATTAGTGAAAACATAATTAGATAATCTAGAATGGTAAGAAATTGTTTCAATTTAGCATATTTCTGTAAATGATTCAAGTAAATACCATTACCTTTCTTAGGTGATTTTTTATATGCCAAATGCTCTGATTTCCTAATGTTTCTTTCTAGCTAAAAATTCTTCTTTTTCTCCATGTTATCTTACACTCTTCAGTTGACTGAAATTCTTATGGGTCCATGATGAAAATTATGAGGTGTATATTATCTTGGTTATTTCATCAATAAAGTAACATCAATTAAAAAGAAATATCTGATATTTATTCTAACAGCGATGCTCCAAGCCATTTCAAACCTGCCACACAGAAAGAAATCTAGTCCACCGTAGCGGTGGAATGAAATCGCCTATTTTTGATTTGATAAGCACTGTCAATCTTGGAGAAAACCTTTCTTAAAGCTTAAGTTAGATTAACAAAGTAATAAAAAATAAGTTTTCATACAAATTTACAGTAGACAAAGATATTAAACCATTTAATTGCCATCATGACATTTCTTCAAGTGTATTTTAAGTTTTCTGACTTATTTTCTAGACATCAATATGTCTCTCTTCTGAAAGTATCCCTAGTCTCTTCAACAGAAAATACACAAATTGAATAATAATTGAACTGGTCTTTGAAGGCAGACATACCATCCTTTTAAAATTCCATCTTTGCCACATATAAAGGCTCAACTTTGTCCATAGCATTTGGAATATTTACTGAGAATACTTCCATGCTTATAGAATTCAACATAATGTATATTAAATTCCTATTTTAATAATAAAGTGAAAATACATAGTATGTTTCATGTCAATAATTTCTGTTGCACAGTTTATCTCATTATTCTTACACCAAGTGAATTTTGATTACTAATAGTCTTCATAAAGTGTGACACCTATGATCTGATTGAACACTCAAATTTATTGGTTAGACTCAGAATGTATCATTTTTGTTATGGAAATTGACATGACATTGAATTTCTAGGAGAGTCACTTGGAGATATTGTAATAATTCAGATTCTATATTCTCAACCATGAAGTTAATTCAATATTTCTTGTTCACAGCTAAGGAATATTTAATATAATCATTTGGAGTCATGTGAATATGAATACAGGACACTCCTTGGAAATAGACTTTAACTTGTTGGTTCTTTATCAAGATTAAATTCAATTATTAATTCTTTCAAAAGGGAAATATTATTAATAATAGTGTGCAAGACCCTGATTGGGGCTTGGAAAATACAATGCTAAGTAATCATAACATCAATGACTAAAGCAATCAAGGCTTTGATGAAATTACAAATCTCTATTTGTGTTTAGGATGCACACTAATATGTTTTTCAACAACATGAAAAGGTACTCAGCCTTGAAAATATTTAAAACGATAATATCAAGTAACAGTATTTCACTTGTCTGTTTCATACTTATGATATAAGACAATTTGTTAATAGAGATAGAGTAGTATATGAATTGTTGTTACATGTAAATGAATGTATTTTCACTCTACTCCAAAGTTAGGTAAAGTACCCAAACAGTTCTTGGTAACAGAATTTTCAACACGAAGGATGGATATTGGGGTAAAAGTGCTTGAGTTGCAAGCATGAAAACCTAAGTTTGACTACCATAGCCCATGTAAAATGTGCCTAGTGTGGTTGTCCATATCAGTAATCCCAGTATATTTATTTCACAATGCTAGACAGGCAGAAACAATGTCCTCACTGTTGCTAGCTGGCCAGCTAGACTTACCTAAAAGACCAGCCTGAGACCAGTGAACAACCCTGCCTGAAAAATTAAAGAAAAGGTAATGGTCCCATAACATGATACCCAAGGTTGTCCTCTGACTTACACACTTGTGTATGTACTTGTAGATGTAATCAACTGTCTTATTAATTAAGAAACACAAAGCCAATGTAAAGATAAAATCCCAAGAGGTCAGAGCTAAGAGCAGTACCCTTCCTGCTTCAGCGATCCTCTTCAGCCAAGAGAGAGACCTATTTCCTCTGTGTTTGTCTCTCTCTATATATATACTTTCTGTTCTGCCTTCTATTGGTTGTAAACCCAACCACATGACCGCCTCATCACTGCCTGTCTGTACAGACCTCCAGGTCTTCTATGGTTGGTATTGAGATTAAAGGCATGTGTCTCCATACTGGCTGTATCCTTGAACACACAGAGATCTACCTAGCTCTGCCTACCAAATGCTGGGATTAAAGGAGTGCACCACCAATGCCCAGCTTCTGCAACGGCTTGCTATTAGCTCTGACCTCCAGACAACTTTATTTATTAACATACAAATCACTTTTTAGTACAAATAAAATATCACCATATTTTCCCTTTTCTATTTTAATGAAAAGAAAAAAGGAAAAAAGTTATAACTAACAAAAGAAAAACTATATACAGAAGTACAATAACTATATACAATATATACAAGTAATAAATACCTAAACAGTGTCTAGTCCATTTGTATTTGACAAATTCAGAGAAAATAATTTCATTGTCTATCCTATTTTGGTAAGTCCAAATTTTACCTAATTCACTTTCTATCCTAACTAGTCTTCAACTATAACTAACTAATCTTCAACTATAACTACCTAATCTTCAACTCCCTCAGAAACCTAAGAAGGAAATAATATTACCTAACAAAAATAAAAAACAGGAAGTGCATGCAATCAACTTCCAAATAATTTGTGAGTTGACTGAAACAGCCAGCTGCCTGGACAGTTGTCTGAGTTTCTCCGCAGTGTTGGAGCATCATCTTCAGCCTATAGGCTTAATGTATCTGACAGACTCATTTGTGAAGTAGGATGTACACAAGGTCAACAGTTCAACCTCACATTGGGTGAGAGCAGTCCATGTACCAGAAACACTTGAATTCCACTAGTGTCATGTCATGATTCAGGATTTTAAATTCTGGAAATTGTTGATGGTTTTTTAATTCAGCTGTCCATTCTTCTTGACTGTGTATATATGTCTTCATCTCAGCATCCCCTTCTTCTCCACATCCCTCTATTAAATGCCAGTCTACTATTGAGAGGCATGAACTTAGTTACTCTTCAAGAATAACTGTTTCAGCTGCTGTTCCATTGCACATCAGAAGCCTTCGAAGAAAAGGGCACTGTACCTTTTCTGGATTGTGAAGGCCACTTCAGAAATGGTGCCATACTCTTCTGGCTTCAGAAGATGCCTTTTTATAAAGCCATAACAACACTTGTTTGGCAAGAATCAGTAGTCCTTTGTTTCATGTCCTGTCTGTCCTGTTTGTCAGCAGTTGATTCGAGGATACTTTGTTGTCCAGTGGCTAACTTTTGCTACAATGAAAGTTAACTTCATATGCAGTTTCTCAATGCCCATATTCTCTCTGAAGTAGATTGGTACTGCCAGAAACTGACATGTCTCATAGTCATAACAAAAAGAGAAATTTTCTAAGTTATTATAACATTTTAAATGCCATAGTCTGTAGATCTCTGAAGGGTTTGAAGATGACCTGTCTATCTAAAATATATCTGCTCAATTTTGAAAACATATGCAATATGACTACAAGTTCTATTGTAATGTCTAGCTACTAACTTTCATTTCTGTATATCCTAATAGTTGGTAATAATAGCATTCAAGGATTAGAAAATTGCATTACATTGTTAAATGAATGGTATAAGTACAATTAGAAATATACATATAGCATTTTCTAACAATATCAATTTCAATATATATAATTTGTATGTAATATAAAACAATCAAATCCAATGTAAAGTACTTAAAACTAGTAATTGTCTTTTTCTTTTTCTTTTCTTTCTTTCCTTTTTTTAACAAGGACCTTAAATCTAACCTCCTTTGCTTAGCCCTTTTCCTAACCCTTGACAACAACTTGTAAACAATGAAAATATAGACCAAAAATAAAAGACAAAAAAAAAAAAAAAAAACACAACACACACACACACACACACACACACGCATAGTTGCAAATACATATACACAAAGAAAAAGGATAAAATAATGTTTCTAATTTGTATAATAATCAGTAATATATCAAATGACGTGTAACAATCTGAAATGACAGAGTTTTATAGTCCAAGATAGGTATTGAAAAGAGTGTCTTCTTGGTGTAATAAACATAAAAAGTCACTGAAAGATATGAATAGCCCAGTAAACTTGGTGATAATATACTGGCAAAATTATTAAGGCCACTCCACGTAGTTAAAAGGAGGATTTATTTAGTGGGTAACTTACAAATGAAGGGATAGGTAGGTTGTGGGTCTGGGGAAGATGTGTCACAGTCCAACGGTGTTCTCTGGAGCTCTGCTTGGTCAACCTCTACCATCTAGGGTCCAGGAACAGAGAGAGCACTGGCCCATCTCAATCTCAGGTCTCCAGGATCCTCCCTTGGCCCCACCTTGTAGGCGTGACAGTTGCCGAAGCCTTAATGGGGGTTGGAACTTCCAGAGCAAAGCTGGAACTTCCAGATCAAAGCTGGAATGGCTACCCACTCAATAATAACAATTCAGCAGTCCCTGACCACATAGTATCACATTTTCAGTTGTTTTTATTTCATAGGCAAGACTCATAAATAAACTATGTCTTAGTTAGGGTTTCTACTGCTGTGAAGAGATACCATGACTAGAGTAACTCTTATAAAGAAAACATTTAATTGTGGTGGCTCTGTTACAGTTTTAGAGGTTCAATCCATTATCATCATGGTGGGAAGCATGATGGCATGCAGGCAGACATGGTGCTGGCTACATCTTGGCTTGCATGCAACAGGAAAACCAATGAAACACTAGGCAGTATTCTGAGCATAGGAAACCTCAAAGCCTGCCCTAACAGTGACACCCTTTCTCCAATAAGGACATACCCACTCCAACCAAGTCACACCTATTAATAGTGCCATCCCCTATGAGATTATGTGGGCAGTTATATTCAAACTGCCACATTCACATTCTGCTCCCAGGCCCCCATAAGCTTGTGACAATATCATAATGCAAAATGCATTTAGTTCCAACTTGAGAAGTCCCCATGGTCTATCACAGTCTCAACAATGTTTTAAAGTCCAAAGTTCAAAGTCTCTTCTTTGATTCATGCAATCTCTTTACTGTAATCACCTGTAAAAATAATAAAATAAAATAAAAAAAACAGATCACATACTTCCAACGTATAATGGCACAGGATATACTTTACCATTCCAAAACATATAGTGAGGAAATACTGGACCAAAGCAAGACCTAAAACTGCTGGACAACCTCCAAACTCTGCATCTCCATGATTGATGTCAAAATGCTCTTCAAATTGCCTACTCCTTTCAGCTTCATTGACTGCAACATACTTCTTTCTCTTGGGCTGTTTCCACTCCCTGTTAGCAGCTCTCACAGGCTGGAATACCAAGACAATCTGATTTCTCTAACATCTTGGGTTCTCCAAGGCAATCCAGGCTTCAACTTCACACCTTCACACAATGGCCTCTCTACTATGCTTCTGTTGAGGGAAACTCCAGACACATGCCTGACCTCAGGAGCTTTCTTTAGGCTCCCAGGCAAATTCCATAACAGTTTTCTTCTATCCTTATCTCTAAAGCCAGAACCATGTGGCCAAAGCTGCCAAGTTCTGCTGCTTATTGGGGCTGGAACATGACCCCCTCTTTCAATTACATCTCCACTAGCTTTCTATCCTTACTGCCTATGCTTGGCTGTTCTGAAACATGCTCTGTAGCCCAGGCTGTCCTCAAGCTCAGAGATCTACAGGCCTCTGCCTTCCCAGTGCTGGGATTAAAGGTGTGCCGCAACACACCTGACTCTGAGCTTTTTATTTTCTTTAGTTTTTCTTTATTTATTTTTCTATTATCAGCTTGATACAGTATAAATTCTTTTTTTTTAATGGCAAATGCTGTTTATTGAAGGAGGGAGGAGGTCTTAAATACAGGCTTACAGCACAATGGGAGGACCCCAGAGGGCAGAAGTTCGCTACCATGTTTTACAATCTTGCATCTAAGCTGTTAACGCCCATTAAGCAGGATATACAGACAAGGAACTTCCCTTAAGCATTCAGGAGGGTGAAACCTGGGAGGAAATTAGCATAGGGGAGGTATCAAGGTCAAGGTCAGCAAGCAAGGCAACAATTACCCAAAACGGGGGCTAGGGCCCTACAGGTCTCCTTTTAATAATAAATGAGCTTCTGACTTAGGTTACATGGGATGTTAGCATGTCACCTTACCTTATCAGCAGGTTATGGAGACGTCTGCCCAGGTTACACAGGTGCTCTGTCTTAGGTTGGTGAGCTCCGCCCCCCAGGTATTACCTGTCTCTGAATACTCATAATCATACAGGCTCAATCATGTGTGAGCTTCAGAGTTAACTGCTGCCAAAGATCTTAAAGTAGTATTGGGCTTGCAATCTGTGTGTTCGACACAGAAAAGACCAACAGAAGTCCGAACCCACCCATAGCCAGTAAGCTAAAGGCAACTGAGCCATTCACTTTCTTAACGAGCCTTACTGCAAATTGGAGTCCTTGTAAGATGGTATCCCCAAAGCAAATGGAACTTGAGTTTATAAATTTGAAACTTTCAAAGCCAATCGAATTGCTGCTGTAGTTGTTGCTGTTATAGCATAGGTGGCCACCGCTGCTATTGTTTCTGGGATGACCATTTCATAATTGCTTACTACAGCTAGCACAGTGGAGACCCTGGCAGTTAATTAATTAATTAACACGGTTAATTAATCTTTCATTCTATTGGGCATGATAAATTTAACTCAAAAGTTATATACATTTAGATTGGCTTTGAAAGTCATAAATTTATAGACTCTGAGCTTTTCCTTAGTTCCTTTTCACAATTTTGAAACACAGCTGGGTGGGACTTGCCCTGAGGTCACCACTCCCTTTATTCCATTTCCTAATCTGTTTATCTCATTGAATATAGGATTTAGTTCCATTTCGCTTCCTGGTGCTCCATTTCTCCTCAAAACGTACAATTTGTGCTCAGCTTGCTCCTTTTTATTATCAATCTTCACTAGAGTCACCGCTAATATTACACAACAGAGTGGATATCAGGCTGTTTTGAGATTTCCTCTGCCAAAGGAATTCATCTAAAACTCTTTACTTTAGCCTCAGGTACACTCTTTGGAAAAGGGCAAAAAGCAGCCATTTTCTTCACCAAGGTATCAAAAAACTGTCTCTAGGCCACATA
This sequence comes from Peromyscus leucopus, assembly GCF_004664715.2. NCBI lineage: Eukaryota > Metazoa > Chordata > Mammalia > Rodentia > Cricetidae > Peromyscus > Peromyscus leucopus. The sequence goes on along the minus strand of NC_051073.1, from coordinate 16,924,862 downwards.
TTAGCATTTTTCTATTTTAAAACCTCTCGGTCCCCACTGTTTATCAATTCACATTCAGCACCACTGTCTTCCATGCTCCTATTAGTATGATCCACCAATCAGCAATTAGAGCATCCCATTGCTTTCCAAACACAAAGTACTAATGTCCAAATTCCTACAAACAAAAACAAGGCCAGGCCTATCACAACAATACCCTGGTCCCTGGTACCAATTTCTGTGTTAGTTTGGGTTACCTATTGCTGTGAAGAAACAGCATAATGGCAACTCTTTTTTTTTTAATAATAGTCTTATTTAAATTTATTAATATCTGGGAGTTTTTTATTAAAAAATTATTTTTGTTCATTTTACAGACCAACCACAGATCTCCTTCCCTCTCTCCTCCCAACCCCCAGAAAACATTTTTTGGGGGGTGGCTTGCTTATAGTTTCAGAGGTTCAGTCCATTATCATTGAGAGAGGGAGCATGGCAGCATGTAGGCAGGGTGGTGCTGGCTACATCTTGGCTTACAGGCAACAGGAAATCAGCTGAAACACTGGAAAGTATCCAGAGCATAGGAAACCTCAAAACCTGACCCCAGAATTAGACTCTTCCTCTAGCAAGGCCATAGCCCATCCAACAAAGCCACACCTCCTAATAGTATCACTCCTATGAGATTATGGGTGCCAATTACATTCAAATTATCATAAATTGCTACCCTGTGGCAATGAGAAAATAATTTTTCTCCATTGTCACTGGGCATATCAAGGAAACTCCAGGGCAGGCCCTGTCACCGTAAACAGTTGCCCAACACACAATGGGATCTATGATTTCTTTGGTGGTGGAGTTTTTTGTTTAGTTTAGTTTAGTTTTGTTTTGTTTCATTGATGTTTTACCCATGTGTTCTGATTTGTGTGTGTGAGTGTGAGTGTGTGTGTGTGTGTAAGAGAGATAGACATTATAAAATCGGGTGGGAGGAATTCAAAGCGGCAGGGAGGCGGCAGATTTGGATCAAAATAAGATCAAAATAAGAAGGGATTAAAAAAAAAAAACAAAAAACAAAAAACTCCAAACTCCATGGCAGGCTGAAAGGCATTTTTTTTTAGCTCATGATTTTTTAGATCACAAATTAGTATATATAGTTTACATTGTATAATTTATTTAGTTGAAATTATTAATGATTGGCAAAATTTCCATTAAAGTATTTTGATGTATTCTCATTATGTTTACAATCTGATTTTAAATTGTATTTTGAGTTTTAAGTGAACAATTCATATAAAAATTAGGATCTCTGGATTATTTATATAATTTAAATATATACAGTTTAAGCCAAAACAGAGAACACTGTTATAGTATACAAAAGAGCAATAGATTACAATATTCTGAAATGTCTTATACCCACTAAGCAATCTAATTTCTTAGATTGCAAAACATTCCATATTAAAAAGACTCATGTGAGCAATTTGTGAATTTATGTCTAAAGTGCTTATCAGAGATTCAGGTAGATAACACTAACTCAATTTTTCCACTTAATACTGTTAATTATCTTGAATTAATTCTTTCATCATCCATCTTTATTTTTGCTCAAGAAGGTTATTTAGGAAGTCACACAAATTCATCAATAATAATTACAAGACATGAAAAGTATCAGAGAAAGCAAGCTTTCATTTTGACTTTTCCATTTTAGTGCTTCCTTGATGTGTGACTTTTACATTCATTTTAAGTCTTTTGAATGTATAAATGAGTATGCAAAATACCTTCATGGTAAGGGCTATAAAAAAGAAATGAGATCATATATAAAATACTTCGCATTCAAACTGAGCAATATATACCTGGGTTGTTTTTTTTTTTTTCTAGTATTTGGGATCATGCAGCCTTTTCATTAGTACATATATTTTTTTTTTCTGAAATAAATTTAGATCATTAAATATGAAAAAATGATGTTAATATCATGTCAGTGACTGCTGCCCAAAATGATATGTAATCTTCCTTTCAATGAATGCTGTATACAGGTAAATAGTCTTCATTCCCATTTGGTACCGATTGTATTCCAAATCATAATTCAGAAGATGCTTACAATGCTCCTTAGCTATATTAAATTCTTAATCAAAATAGATAGTTGCCATGCCAAAACATCCTATCTTCAGAATATATATCATATCCTCTTAAAAGCCAGGTTTGTCAAAAGCATGAGTATTTCACGTGTGACCTCAGTCTGTCCATGCTGTGCATTGGAAGAGACAGTTGAAAGGGCAATAGGAATGAAGATAACTTCAGGCCATTCCTAAGTTCTCTAGGGTGTTTCTCTCCTCCTGCTAGACAGGAAATCAGAATCCAAAGTACCATGGATCTTTGGAAACATTATCTTTTTCTGTTTTTCTTCCCATGCATACCTTAGCAGTCTTTCAGTTTTCATCTCTAGAAACCAATGTGTTTGTCTCCCTTAGGGCACTTCCACATCTGCCATCACTCAGCAGTAAGTATTAGTTTGGTCTTGTAGACTTGGTTATACCTACACTGACCATTAAGGCCAACATAAAACAGCATGCGGTGCTGCACACAGCAAGTTTTCTTAAGACTCTGTCCTTCAAAAACTATGTCAGATTAAGATTTTCTACTCATGGAAGTAAATTTCTAACAAGTGATTTCTCTTTCTTTCTTTCTTTCTTTCTTTCTTTCTTTCTTTCTTTTTTTTTTTTTTTTTTTTTTTTTTTTTTTTTTTTTCTTTCTTTTTTTCTTTCTTTTTTTTTTGCCTCTAGACTTCGAGTTACATGTAAACATAGCGTCAAGCAACCCCATGCTTGTGAATGGAGTATTTTGTGCACTTGTTATTAGCTGCTCATTACACTGTCTGGAGGATGGCATTGCCTGCCATTTATCTACTCATAAGATACAGAATCTGTTATTATTTTATTTATACCTGTCTTGTCCTACTAGTAAATTATATGCTTACATTCCCTAGTAATTAATTAATTCTATTCTATACGAGCAAATATAGAAAGGTAAAGTAGTAAGCTATTGCAAGCTGAAGGTAGTACTTATCAAATTCAAGTTATTTAGTATGCCTCTTTTTTATAGTCAAGTACTATTTCTGTCATTATATTGAAGTTTTTAATTGTTTTTTTGGTTTAATTTTAATAAAAAACTATTTAAAAATCAATGTTTATAATGCTGTGCTTACCATTTATATTCATTGAATTATAAAAAAAAGTATAATTAACAAACATGAACTAGAAGATTGTGTTGGCTTGTGTGGTATAGATGTGATTTAATCTTTATTGTTTACATCATGAGGTTTTGAACCACTAGTCATATTTGTGACAAGTTTTTCTAGATTAAGTTGAGGTGGGAGTACTTACTTTAGCTGTGGGGGGCACCATTCCGTAGGCTGAGGGCCCAGGCTGAGAAGAATGCAGAAACAAGGGAGCAGAGTCACTGTTATGTGTGTCCTTACTGTGGATGCAGAATAACCAACTTCTTGATCCAGCTACAAACACATCGATGCTATGAGAGACTGTATCAACCCAAACTGTTAGCAAAAAATAAATTGAAAAACAAATTAAGATTTTTTTCCTGTGAATTGCTTTGTTGGATATTTTGTTGTAGCAACAGGAAAAGCAACTGATATAATAATATTCTTTATAAAAACAACCCTAACTTTTTCACATATACATTAATACTAACTTTTTTCATTTTTTTATCCTGACTGTAGACCCCCACCACCACCTCTGCCCTGCTTCCTTCTACCTATCCATCCATTCCTCCATCGATGTCTCCTTTAAGAGAAGGGCAGACCTCCAATGGTCATCAACAAAGCATGGCACACCAAGTTGAGGCAAGACCAAGTTTCTCCCCCTGCATCAAGGCTGGGCAGGGAACCCAGAATGGCGAATAGGTTTCCAAAAGCCAGCTCAAGTACCAGGCACAGCTCTTTATTCCAGTGCTAGGAGCCCCACAAACAGACCAAGCTGCACACCTGTCCCACACAAGCAGAAGGCCTAGGTCAGTCCCATGCAGGCATGCTAGTTTTAGGTCTAGAGTCTATGAGCTCCAAGGAGCTTGGGTCAGCTGACTCTGTGGGTTCCTCTATTGTGACCTTGATCCCCTTGTTTCATAAAATCCCGCCTTCCTCTCTTCAACAGGACTCCTGGAGTTCATCCCAGTGATTGGCTGTGAAACAACCCTATCCTAAAATATATTTTGCCTTAATATAATGCAAAAAATTCAGTTGAGCATTCCAATGATGTTTCAATTAGGATATAGCCCATTGGCCCACATCCTCTGTGAGGTTTCTCTCTGCTAAGTAAATACTTTTTGAAATCATAATGGGTACATAAATACACAATCCATTCACAACTCATTATGACTGTCATTTATTTAATTATAACTTTTATAAATTGCCCCTGAAATGATATCTTCACTTTTTGTTGATAAAAATGAACAGCCAATTTCAAACACATTATTTTTTTCTATGTAAAAATGTACTACTAGTTATGGTCTTCATTAAGATTATCTTAAAAATATATGAATAAAATGATACATTTTTTTGTTTTGTTTATATGCCTTTGAAGAATGCATTTTTCAGTGTAAGGAAACAACTATATGATTCAGCCTTATTTTAAAATTGAAACCATTTTTATTCACCTTGATAAACAGATAGACATAAACTAAAAGCTAATAATAATAAAATAAGCAGGTAGCAACTTCTTTAGGTATAATTCCTAGAAAAATATATATGTACATGATTCTATTATAAAACTATAGTACTTTCTAATATTTTATTTTCATTAATTTTTGACAGCTTCATTTATTCATACAGTATCAATCATATTCCTCTCCTAATTCCTCTCAAATACTGCACCTCCCAAATTCCTTCCAAGTTATGTCATCTTTACATATTTTAATGATATAAGAACAGTATATTTGTAATATAGTTTTAGTCTTATGAATCGTATTCTTTATATACATCCTTATCTATATCTTTATATATCCACTACTGTAGTGTAGTCCTACTCTGAAATAAGAACATTTCATAGTTTAAAACTATAATCAGAATATATTACATGAAAAAATCAATTTTCAACATTAACAAGAAATAGAAGAAATGAAATAATACTGAAGCCTCATTTATTAAAAGACAAAATGCTTTAGAGAGAATTTTTTAAAGACCTGTGAAAATCTCTGCTGAAAGTTCTTATCTCTATATATAAGTTGTAAATATTGCATTGTACTTTTTCTATCTTGTTTCTTTGCTTTTTCATTCTTCAGCAAATGCAAACACACTTGTTGATACAAATCCTTAAGTATCAGTTTCATAAAATGTAAGCATTGAAATAATGGGAAGGTGACTTTAATTAATATGACAAATATTTTGTTTCTGACATACAGATGTTTGGATTCACTAAACAGTCCGCATCATTCAAGGTTCTGTAGAAGAACCAATCTGCACACACACACACACACACACACACACACACACACACACACACACTCACCTGTGATTTATTAGATTGGCTTACAGACTGTGGATTAGCTAGATCAACAGCGGCTGTCTCTCTTCTGAAAGGCTGATGATCTGATCATTGTTCAGTCCGTGAGGCTAAATGTCTCAGCTGGTCTTCAGTCTTTGTTGGAATCCCAAAGAAGTATGTTCTAATTCCAGCAAAGTAATGCCTCAGGGGCAAGATAAAGGAACTTTCCAGTGACAGTAAAAAAAATTAGGTAAAAACCATATGTATTTTTCTTCTTCCATACAGGCTGCCCTCAGAATCAAAATGTATGTTTGGGTTGCTCTTCTTAACTCAAGTGATGCAATAATAATAATAAAAAAAAATCCTCAAAGGTGTACCTAACTGCTTGGCTTTTAGTCAATTACAGATGTAGTTAAATTGACAACCAAGATTAGCTGTCACTCAATCATGAAGAAACATATTGCACTCGGGACAGAGAGTATGAGTGTACGTGTGTGTGTGTGTGTGTGTGTGTGTGTGTGTGTGTGTGTGTGTGTGTGTATTTCTTGCTTTGTGGTGTAAAGTTTGGGAGGAAGGACAGAATTGATGCACATTAAAAATTATTAAGCAGCTGGGTGGTGGTGGCACATGCCTTTAATCCCAGCACTAGGGAGGCAGAGGCAGGAGGATCTCTGTGAGTTCAAGGCCAGCCTGAGCTACAAAGCCAGTTCCAGGAAAGGAGCAAAGCTACACAGAGAAACCCTGTCTCAAAAAACCAAAAAAAAAAAAAAAAAAAAAAAAAAATTAAGCAATCTAATGAATATTCAGTTTGAGATAGGCTCTGTTCATGTTTAAATGTGTCAATTTGAGTATAGAAACAGACCTACAGTATCCACAGGTACAGTTTTGGCTTCTATATCATGTGTTCACTACTCAGTGTAAGGAGTTTACTTCTGTAATACTGATTTGGAAAATTTTGCCTAGTATTACCATAATTTTATCTCATTCTATTTTATTCCATGCTAGTAAAAATCGATTGTACTCTTCTCTGCATTTCAAAGGAAAAAAGACCAACAAAGTATAAGGATATAATCAATTTCCATCATCTGTTTTTACTAAAACAGAAGATTTAAGACTTCCAATCTCTTTTCCCTGCTTGAATAAGTAATTAGCAAGATTAGATCAGAGACTCTACTATTATAATGAGTTGTAGTCATTTGAGGAGTTTCTGATTATCTACAGTTTTCAAAAAAATTCTATTGGTATGGAAAAATATACAGGATATAATGGCACATTTATATCATTGTACTTAAAGATGAAGAATAGCATATAAGTATTTTCTAAGTAATTTTAATTCTAGACAAGACAATTTTTATGTTTTGTTTTGACTGTATATTGCTTCTTTTATTTGCATCTTTTATTTATATCTTTTTTCAAACCTAGAATGTACATTCTGCAAGGCAGAAAGGGGTATTCCTAAATATAAAGTTTAAAAATTATCAAAAAACAAAACAAAAACAAAAACAAAACAAAAAAAAACAAAGTGAAAAGTTCAGTGTTCATGAAGATAATCCTAATATGAAACCCAAACATGACCACTTTTAAGCTCAAAATAACTCAAGGAATTAATTTAATAAAATATTTTAGCACATAATAGTAAATATTCAAATATTTCAGATTTTAATATGCATATTTTAAGTAGATATTTTGCTTACTTCCTATGGTTGGGAATATGAAAATAAAGGTTGAAGCTGAAAAACGGACATTGATTTCTTAACAATCACAGTTGGGGATTATACATTATGCAGTGCTTAAATTCAGATAAGTAAATGTTCCTTCCATTTACTTTATCTAGCAAATATAAGATTGTCAATGTACAAAGAACAATCTTTACATTTCAAAAATGTTGCAGTAAGGAAACTTGAATCTTTGTTTCCCTTGATAGCCTGCTTTGATAATGATTTAAATTAGTGTGAATAATAAATTATGATTCTTAAAGGAGACTCTATACTATAGTTAGTTACAGAGCTGCGTACACATGGACTTCCCTGAGCCTTACTTGCTGGGATCTCACTAAACATTGCTCTTCTACATCTACTAAATCGAGAGTAGGATTAGGATATTGTAGGGGGAACTACAGGGCAAAGTGTCCAGTTATATGTTTTTATTATTTGGAAGAGGTGAAATAAAGTCTCTGAACATAAAATAATGGCAAGTAGTTGGAAATACAACTTTCAGTTAGTTAAGACATACTGTATACAATGAAAGAATCTCATACTAGACTACATAAGTGTGATTACTACACGTAAAAATATATTGGGAAATGAGAGAATAAAAGAGCTGTATTTCATGTTAAGATGCTCTGGGATGCTATATAAATGTCCCCTTTATTTATAAAGACTACTGTATTTCTTCCATCATACACATACATGCTCACACACAGAGCACAGATACGCACAGAGACACAGATACATTTACAAAAATGTTTAGCATTTGATATAAAATACAATTCCACATAGAATAATGCATGAAGTATATTGTTATATCACTCATGGCTTTCTAATCTTGTTGTTGGTGGCGTTCCAAGTTGACAAACTAGAATGTGCTGAACTTCTGCTGTGGAAGTTACTCAGAGGAATTATTACTCTGTGATACAAGGTAAGCCTTGTTCAGGGTCACTGTTTATACATCCTCCAGATTCTATAATATTTGCAACATTAGCTTGTCTGATAAGTCTGTGCTTTATCTTCATAAAAGATTTTAAGATAAATTCTGATTCTTGTGATCCAACCTTATTAAGACAACTACAAGTATTTACTTAGTGATCTTTAACACTGCTACATAGAACAGTGTTTTTCCAAATCCCTTATGCCTTTTTAGCTTTCTGCTATAACTCAACCAGTAGAGAAGTAACATTACTTTGGTAAATTTTTTTTTTTTTTTAAATTAGGGGAAAAAACAAAGAGCCAAATTTTGACTGTAGAGAAGTCAGATAACAAGCACACAACCTACTCCTGGTATGTGTAGATTTTTTTTACACGTGTATTTTTCTTTGCGGAGATAATGTGCTTCTCTGAAGAAATTTTTTATTAGAGTGACATTTTTAGGATACACCTAATGCATTTTTTCATGCTAGTGCTCTGAGAGCAATAATATAGGTCCCTGCTGGGCAATAGGCAGAACTGATACTTCTATTCCCCATCTGATGTAGGTGGTAGAATATAATTAGCTGTGCTGGAAATCTTCCTTGATGCCCCTGAGCTGGCTGAGAGGTGAGTTTTCAATCATTTACAACTTTCTGTACTCTTTTCCAGCCCATAGCTTGAATAAAGATTATCAGAAATTCTAGTCATATGTAAAATGAGGCCTTTCAAAGCTGTTCTTAAAAGAATTCTAGGACATGATTTTAAAGACGCAAATCAATTATAGATTTTCAATTTATGAGATTTTCTTTAATAAAACATCATTTTTGTGAAACAATAGACTAGCAACTCCTGCTTTTGCAAGGATTATTTTGAGTTCAGTATTATTTATGAGAGGTACCATAAAGTTTTGTACCAAACTATATTGTGTATTATAAGTGGTAATTATCTATAGATGATTTAGCTGATGTTTTCTTGTTCTTAGGAAGCAGTCTGATCTACTTCTGAAATTATTTTCTAAACATTCATTTAGCCATAATTATATAAGCAGATACCAGTGAATATCAACAAATTAACAAATGGAAAAATGCTCCTAGAAAATATAACTTTGAAATGTGCATGTGTTCACTTATCAAATGCTTTTAAATAAATTCAACCCAGAAATTGTCAGTTTTAATGAGTGTATACCCAGTACGGTATATTAGTTTACAATTCTCTTAAATGTAGATTAGAAAGAAAAGTTAATTGTTTGATATATAGATGTAGTATATTGTAATGATATTGAGAAAATATGTCAATAAACACTTCTAGTCAAAGTTGTGCCAAAAAAATCAGTTCATGAAATAATATTGAACATGCAAGTTGGTGAAAGGAATTGATCACTTTCTCATTTTCATTACCCTTATCCAGTAATCTCATGCTTCAGTTTTTTTTGGGGGGATAGAGTATCATAAAATAATTTTTGTATTTATAAGCCAAGATTTTCAAATAAAACGTATCACCCATGTATTATATAACTTGTGTTTATTTAGGAAAATGATGTGTGCATCACACTTTTTCTTTTGTTTAATATTATTGGAATCAATCTCTTTGATATATATCATAGCCTTTATTTTGTTATCTGTAAAACTGCATGTTTATTTTGAAATCTTTCTCTCTTAGAATGTAAATGATTTTAAAGACATATTTAATTGTGCATCTACTTATTTGTTTATTTCACACCATGAAGGGACCTTCCATTTCTAAATTTCTAGGTCTTTTCTATGGTTAATTTTATCTACCTTGTTCACTTTCTTTAATCTATATTTTAAATTCCATTGCCTGTTAGATCACCATTATTTGATATATACTACAGTCTTTGTATTCTTTATGAAACATTATCCATCATGGTTAAATTTAACACTATACCTATTCTCAACTTATGATGGCACAGCTAAACTTAGCCAGAAGAAAGCTCTCAATTGTTTGGAATGGTCTGTTTAAAATTGTGCCTCATCATATGAAGTGAGTTATTTGTGATGTCAGGATTCATCTCACATTATTTCTGCCCTATTTTCTTTCTTTTTTTAAAATCTAATTTGTACCTTCCTTTAGTGTACCTATTTATAGAATTTAACAACATATTTCAACACATCCATAAAACACAAACTGATACATTAAGGGTATAACAAGCATTTCTAATGCATATATGTATGTGTGTGTGTGTGTGTGTGTGTTGTGTGTGTGTGTGTGTGTGTGTGTACACATATGTAATACACAATTTGATAAGCTACTCACAGTACTTCTCAACCTTCCTACTGCTGCAACCCTTTAATACAGTTCCTTATGCTGTAGGGAACCCCAACCGTAAAATTATTTTTCTTGCTACTTCATAACTACAGTTTTGCTACACTTATGAGTTTTAATATCAATGTCTGTGTTTTCCAGTGCTTAAAGACAAAGCCTGAGAAAGGAGCATTTGATCCCCAAAGGGGTCATGACCCACATGTGGAAAGCACATCTGACTGTAGTGATTTCATTCTGGTAAAAAGCACTGGAACTCGTTCCCTCCTATCTAACTGCTTTTTCAGTACCTCTCATCCAAACTACCTTGACACCTTGGCCTGTCTCGTTCCTCAAGAATCAGTATTTGATAACTAATTGTAACGTTTACTGCTTATGTTAGGAGGGAGAACATGAGGCATTTGTTGTTGCATGCCAGTTTTATTCCACTTTGCATATTATCTTGAAGTTCTATTCATTTTGCTGCCAATGGAAGGATTTGATTTTTCCTTATTTCCTTATTCAGACATTTCACTGTGCTTGTATAGCACATTTTCCTACTCACTCATCCATCAGTTCACACTTGGGTAGGTCCTATATATTTTCTACTGTGAATACTGCCGGAATAAACATTAGTGCAAAGTGTTACCTTGGTTTGATGATTTCATTTCCTTTAACTATCCACACAGATAGGATGGTCCATCACTTTGAAGTTACTATAGAAACCTCTACATTCTTCTCCATAATGGCTTTCCTCGCTTACATGCCTGTCAACAGAGTACTTTCCTCCTACACTACCATCAGTGTTTGTTACTGTTTGATCACAGTCTTTCTATATAGTATACTGTATGACTACAAATATGCAGATAAAAAAGAAAAGTAGGATTATAACAATATAAGACCCATTAGTGGTAAGAGCCACCTTCAACAGCCCGTGAACATCAGTAATTCATCTCTCACTAGCACTTAAATATTCATTTATTCTTTGAACACTTCATACATTTATGTGATGCTGAAGCTAGAAAACTACAAACAGTTCTCAGAGGTAGATGCATTAAGGGGGATATATTAACAAAATTCAGATAAAATTAAATTATAGATGGGGCATATGGGAAATAGAAAGCTTCCACCATGTGTGAATAGGGTATGGAAATATGAGCGGGTGGATGGAAACTTAATAAAAATGGAGGATATGTGAAAAAACACTTTGTGAATAAGTTATGTAGAGACCAATATGAAAACAAAATTCTAAACAGTAAAAAAGAAACACAGAGCCAATTACAGAGGAAATAACCAAAGAGATCAGAGCAAGAGCCACGACTACCTTATCTTACCACCAGCAGTAGCTTTCACACAGAAAGAGAGAGCTTCTTCCTGTCTGACTTGTCTTTTCATTACCTTTCTGTTCTGCCTTCTCATTGGCTGTGAACCCAGCCACATGATTTCCTCGTTACTTCTGTCTATACATACCTCCAGGTCTCTATGGTTGGTAGTGGGATTAAAGGTTCGTGTCACCACACTTGGCTGTGTCCTTGACCACACAGAGACTGCCTGCCATGTGATGAGATTAAGGGCATGTGCTACCACGTCCTGACTTCCGTGTATGGCTATTTGTTCTCTGATCTCCAGGCAACTTTTATTATTAACATAAAATACAATCACAATTCAGCACAAATAAAATACCACCATACCAATGGGCTTTAAGTTCAAGAATATTAATTAGAGAAAATAGTAGGACACTGGTACCACTAAAGGAAAAGGAAGGAATTCTTATCCATATTTTTAGATTATTTATCACCTTAATGATACAAATCAATATTAAAAAAAATGCTTACTGCTATCAGTTGACAAATCGATACCCTGCATGACTGTATAAATCCATGTATGTGGAAACTGATAGAAGATATATATTAGCAAGAGATAGATAAGCAGATGTATATGTAGATACAAAGATTCAAAATGAAGGTAATCTTATACTGCATCTCTCCTCTGTATTAAACACATTTTAAAGTTATTCTGTATACATTTTCCCTCCAGTTTTCTTTTAACTACACTCCAGTCAGGCTTTGATGATGATGCTCTACTCAAACTCTGAAAAACTTACTAATTTCCTTTCTAAATCTAATGGTAAGCCACCAGTTTGGATCTTTCACTCTGTAGTAAAGTAGTGATGATCCAGTAAAATCTCTTTTGATTGAAGTGTGTGTGAGTGTGTGTGTGTGTGTGTGTGTGTGTGTGTGTGTGTGTTAATTTTCTTGGATTCCCTTGTTTGTTTTCTTTCATAATACTTCTCCAAGTATCTTAAAGTCACACTTGAGCTCAGTTTAACCAAAGACACTTGCTCAGGGCCCATACTTAGGCATCTCTAAATATTACTACTCTCTGAGTCTCGTGGCTTTTAACTAACAGCAGGATTCCAAAGGCTGCCAATTTCCACCTTGGACCTCTCCACTGAATAACTCAATTTCCATATTAAATAAACATTATGAACTATTCAGTCCTAACTTGAAAATTTCTTATCTGTTCACTTATCCTTTATTCATCTTAGCCTCATTAAATTCCAGTATTTTCCTTCCAACTTACATGGTATAAATTCATGGATAAATTCAATCTCTGTCTATTATTTTAACCACAGTCATTATTGTAACAAATTCCTAATGTAATCTCTACTCAAAATCTCATTATTGTCTTGATCGAAGATATCATCATTATTTGAAAAGTTTATAGTAATAAATTTCAAGAGGCTTCAGTATATCCAGGCTCTTCCATGTTTTCTCATTAAAATAGCTATCATGATCCATTTAGGCAAAGTCAGACAATTTAACCCCTCTGCTAGAAACTGTTTACAATCTCATAGGGTTCAGAACCCACTGCTGCTTCCTGCATTTGTCTCCAGGTAGGCCACTCTTCTCCACTATTTAATCCTGTTTTCCTTTACCTTCTACCATTAAAATAAATTAATTTTGTCAAATGAAACTGAATAATTATCCTTCAATCCACGTACACTGCAAATTTTACTGGCATATCAAATATGTACTGCTTGACAAACTGCCCCACATTTTGAATCATTAGTATGGTGATAACATTGGAGTTTTAAATTATGTTTATATTTTTGAGAGTCCTTTAAATGCAAAACAAAAATCAGTATTATAATCTACTAAATTTTATAAATGTATTAATTATGATAATTTTCACATTGAGGGTTATATCCTTTAAATAAATTATATATAAAGTTCAGGAGAGTATAATTTAACAGCCAAAAAAAGAAGTCAATTTAACAATTGAACTGTGGATAAAATAATATACTATATTGGCTTTTTGGATCTCAGCAATTAAGTTTAAAGTTTACTATAACTAGAAGATTGCTTAGGGATTTGATACTTTAGTTATCAAAATTTCAGACTAAATGCAATCTTAGGGTGTCCATGCATCTATTTAATAACCATATAAATGAGTAAAGATTCCTTTACTTGCTTTGAGAATTAATAATTGAATTGTTTTATGTGTAAAATAAAATCTCATTTGGGGACACAATGTGTCTCATATACAAGTTCAGAGAAGCAGGAGATCACTAAGTCCTACAGCTGCACCCTTTTGTTAAGAGCTACAGATGAAATGTAATAAAGATTCATTAGGACTTTTTCCACCCCCTACTAAATTCTAGGAAATAAATGCTCATGCTGGTTTGATCACCACCATGAGATAGTATGCTGCATGTTTTTAATGCCAAGTAATGTAATTTTTAATATGCTTTAATAACATTTACAGCATTATGCCTTGTACTATAATTAGTAAATAGTATTTCCCAACACAATTATGAAGACAGGCTTTTTCTTACATGTTATATTTTCTCATACAAATGTATCTGGAATCCTCATACTCTCTACGCACTTTTCACCAAATTTTCCCAGATAATAATGTGGCTAGTTCATTTGTATCATCTAGAAATTAATATGCATCACTGGAAAAATTCATCCCAAACCTCTTTAACACCTAATTTTAAATGACATTAGAAGAAAGAATATAGTAAAGGAATATAGGCTATGCAGATGGTGTTCCATTGTAGTTCTTTCTGTGGCTACTGGTATGGATCCCTTTTTCCCATGCAAGGGAATTCTCACTGTGAAGCCTTCTAGATGTTATCCATTTATGAATGTATATTTACACCAACACACCTACATGTAAAACACAGCAACCAAATCTGCACATTTTCTCATTTACATTGCTTTAGGTTACAATAGCTCACCTGCTACACTGCTTTAGAAGTCCTTTCTTCATCAATTGAAATTTTCTACCAATTAAAGAAGTTCAGTTTCTTTGGACTTCATTTGAAATTTTGTTTTACAATTGATTTTATTATGAAATTGAATTTACTTATGTGTGAAACAGTACTAAAATGTATAGTTATATGGTGAAAGGCAATGTTTTCAATATAGTCTTCAATAGGTAAGTCAAATTACATGTATTACCAACCTCAAATATTTATCATCCCTTTATAGATTAAAAAAAAACTCAAAACAATGCCTACTCTTTTAAAATCTATGCACTTCATGATCATTATCCATGTACACAACACTATGTAACAGTGCAACAGAACTTCTACCATGTAATGAGTTTTCATTGTCCAGTGATCAATCAAAAGTCATGTCTCATTTTCTCTAATATCTCAGGCTCTGGTTAACAAGATTTCACTTCCATATTCTGCAACATCATTTTAATTGAATCATCATGTAAAGCAGGCTGTGTCATACTTGTCATTCTGTATTTTAAATAATAGTAGCACCTCAAATTCTTATTGATGAATTTGACAGTATTTCTTCCTTTTAAATGTAAGAATAGTAATATATGCAAGTCAACATACACACAATTTTTTACTATTTTATATTATTTTATTTTATCAATATATTGAAATAATATGAATCATAATTCTCATCACATACTGATTTCTTATTTTATTACATGTTTTCTTATCAACTCTTCTTCTCATTCTGCAGGAGAAGCTCTATACTCTTTTCTAACATGAATACAAAGGATGTTTCTTACTCAGAGTTACCAACACAATGTGAAATTTAGTCATTGATAATGATAATAACCATGCTTTGTGAGATGATAAATATTGCTTTGGTTTTGATAACCATGGTGATGGACAAATTCAGATTTTAGTATGAAACTATTTGCTAATCTTATATATTTAATTGATAATAAATATTTAGGTCATTGGCCTTTTATAAGATTAATTTTTGTTTTTAATTATATATATATATATATATATATATATATATATATATGTGGTGGGGTATGTGCACGCAAGTGCAGTGGGTACCTGTGGAAGACAGAAAAGAGAGTCCCTCAAACTGGAATTACGGGTTGATGTATGTATTGCAAGTACTTTAATTTTTAAAAGCAAAAGTGAAATAATAAAGAACTAGGACTTCTTGCATCTGTGGCAAACTATGATCACTAATGTTAAGTCCATTGTTTTTTACCTGACTTTATAATTTTAGAGTGAGTGACAGTTAAATCTACCTTTGCTTCGTTTTCCAAATCTGGAAAATATGCGGAGAGACAGAGACAAAGACAGAGATAGACACAGAAAGAGACAGAGAGAGAGAGAAAGATGAAAGAGAAGGGCAGCTTTATAGTCATAATACAGGGAAAAGACCGACTTTTTCTTTGACCTTGCATAACAAGGGCCACATGAATTTTAAAATATTGGCTGGCTGACTGCCACCTTGGTCATGAAACAGGATAAATAAGGAGAAAATACCTATATAAGGTTTCTCGGTGACTTATGTGAAACAGGATGGAAGACAAGGAGTAGTCAGTTTGTGTTTAATATAATAGGCCAGATATTTTATAAGTTACCATGGCAGTACAATTGTACTTCTTAATTTGTAGAGGGGTTAATTTGTATTCATGTTAGAAAAGAGTACAGAGCTTCTCCTGCAGAATGAAAAGAAGAGGGAAATAGGTAACAAAATTCTGTGTATGTTGACTTGCATATATTACTATTCTGGTTTATTTTTTAAATCTTTTCTGCCTGTAATTAAACATCATCACTGATCAACATGCTTATCATGTATCCAGCACTGAATCTACATATTGTCATTTAGTCCTCAACAGCAATGAGTAAGGAAACCTTAAACATTGTGGAGTGATCATCACTTAATAAGTGCACAAACATAATACTGAAATGTCAGTTTCTTTCCAATTAAAAATGGCTGCAGTTTTGATAACTGTGGAAGCATGCTTTGAATTTTTATATACATCTAATTTAATATACATGTTTCCTGTGTTCAAAAAGTGATCCCATGTGTAATATAGTATCTGAAGACACTTGAGATAAAGGCTGACACTGGAGAATTGTAATGAGTTCAAGTCCAGACTCAGCTACATAAAGAGCATCAGACAAGGCATGGGTATTAAACAAGATCCTGTCTACATATAAAACACAGTAAAATAGAAATAATTATTAAATAGAATGTTTAAAAGTTTACACACACACACATACACACACACACACACACATATATGAACTGTTTCATAAAATAATAGAATTATATGTGGATTATTAATAAAATATTCCTTTTTGTTTATCTACACCCACTCCTTATCTCACTCACCCTCCCCTTCCTGCTTAAATGTCTCCTCTAGTGGCCTCGCTGGACTTCCTATGAACTGTTTTATCATTATCTTCTTCTTTACTGCTGTTCCTTATGAGTTCCCCTTTGTATCTTCCTTGTCTCAACTGCTACTCTGTTTAAGCACACAAAAAGAAATATTCAAATCCAGGATACACATTCTTTATGTATTCTACACACCGTCCACAAAGACTCCTGCAGTGGGACACCATGGATACTTCACCTGGCTTTAGTAGTTACCGATACTTTACCACCACCACTCTCCCATATCCAGTATTTTTTTTTTATTGAAAATAGATTTTTTTCAGATAATATGGTCTGGTTATGGTTTACTGTTCCATGCCTCCTGGGCTCCACTTCCCCATGTATCCAAATCCAGTTCCTTCCTTGCTCTGTCAGTAGAAAACGGGCATCTAAAATAAAATAAAAATCAAACAAAACAAAAAGAAGAATAGGACGGTATGAACAGGGAAAAAAAAAAAAAAAGCCAGAGCAAAAACACAGGAAAACGTATGGCTGCAGAGACACGGACTTTTGCACACACAGAAATTCCATAAAAGCACAAAACCGAAAACCACAATGCGTAAATAAGCAAAAGAGCTGTAAGAAAAAAAAAATTAAGAATAATAATAAAAAAATTCCCGGCCAAAGCATTATGAGACAAAGAAGTTTGAAAAATAGCATTGATTTGGTTTAGTATTGTCCACCTATTGCTGTACAGACATGGGACCTACCCTTAAATGTGTTTTGTTTTGTTTTGTTTCCCAGTAAGATTCCCTTGGAGAAAATGTAATTGTTCCTTTATGAGCAGATATCAGTTACAGATTGCTTCTGGTTTAGGGACGGGGGCTTTTTTCCAATTCTCTTTTCAGTACTGAGACCCCATTTGGCTTAGAACTGTGCATGTGTGTGCTGCTACAGTCTCTGTGAGTTCACGTACTCATCAGTCCTGTTGAGCATGGCAGGTCTTTTCTCCTTGCTGTTCTTGACTTCCACTGTTGCTTGCATTTTTTCTACCTCCTCTTCTGCATTTTCCTGAATCGCAGTCAGGAATGCTCTGCCTCACAGACTTACCAACCCACAAAGAAGCCAATCCTAATACCACTCACTTTATACATTGACCTAGGAGAATTTCAAAACTTAAGGTCTTTTGATGTTTGGATTTTTTTTTTTTCTTTCACCAAACATCATGAGTGATCTTTGCAACTTACAAGTGAATCCAGCTTGTAACAGGAATTACTAAATGGTCCTTTAATAAAAAAACTCAGCGCCAGATATTGGGGTAAAAGCTGAAATATCAGAGAAGCAGAGTTAGCTGCAGCCAACCTCACCTTGCCAACTCCTCGGCGGATCCTGTTTCCATGAATCCTCAGACTGAAAGTCTCTGCGTCCTCACCGGAAAGGCCTCAGCCAAACAGAGTCTTTAGTTCCTGTCTCTTCAGGCCTTATATACCTTTCTCTACCCTGCCATTTTACATCCTGGAATTAAAGGGTTGTGTGCTTCCCAACCAAAGGCATGAGATCTCAAGCGCTGGGATTAAAGGTGTGTGCCACCACTGCCTGGCTCTGTTTTCTTTCCTAAATCAATCTCATATAGTCCAGGTTGGCCTTGAACTCACAGAGATATAGACAGATCTCTGCTTCCTGAGTGCTAGGATTAAAGGTATGTGCCACCACTGTGTGGCCTCTATTTTTAATCTAGTGGCTTGTTCTATTCTCTGATCTCAGGTAAATTTTATTAGGGTACACAATATATTACCCCACCAGCTTACTTATTTGTGTGAAATATTCCATGTATTCTTCCATGTTTATAAAACTCAAATTCCTTCACCTGAATTTTACTTTTTTAAAGTGTAATTCATATAATATAACTAACATAGCACACAATGGAACTATTAAACTGTTCTAAGAAAATCATTTTTTTTTCATGATTAAGCTATTAGTGTAGTCTATACTGTCCTCTTCAATACTTCCTATTCTTCACAGAGACCCCCAAACTGTTACTATATTTCTGTTTTTTTCAAATCAACTATTAGTGAAATTTCAAATAAAAAATATACAACATTTGTACTGCCTTTTCCAACTTGGGCTACTATTTTTTACAATTTTCCATCTTGAGATAAATATATCTTGAGATATATAATAATTACTTTTCATTGATAATGATTATATTAGATGGGTTGTTATCTACAATAATGTAGAAAACCCATTTTTTTTTTTCATTTTGGCATTTGTAACCATGCTGTTACTTATCACCAGTGTTTGTTTACATGTTTGAGACACTGTCTTTATCTACCTTCCCTGCACCATTTTACATCCTCATGAGCAATGATCCAACTTCTCCATGTCCTCACCTACATTTGGCAGCATGTCCTTTTATTATAGTCTAATCAGCAGGTTGGATATTCAGAGTGGCATTTAAATAAAGGTTAATGATGTTGATCATCTTCTGTGATTATGTTTCACTTCCTGCAGCATTGTAGATTATTGATAATAGTTTTATGGATTAAGTTACTTCTTTTAACTCCTCCACTATATACAGGACATACCATCTCCACTGATGTTACAACAGCTAAATGTACTTTCAAGTTTAAGCTTGTACCTTTCACTTCCTTTCCATTTTCCCAACTCTTTCACTTAGTCCAGGCTAATTTTGTGGATGCACAACTCCACAGAGCTCCAGGATCAGTGTAATGTACATTTATAAGTCATTTTTAAACCTATGACATTTTTAAATATAAAACAAATTTTACTTTGTGTCTCTTGTAAATGTGTGATTTATCATTTGTCTTATAGTATTGACAAAGAATACCTACATGATGTGTTCCTCCCATTTGCAAACCACAGTAGTTGTTATACTGAGTTTTATCTACAGTAGTATGGACTGTAATTTGCTATCATTTCCTCTAAGCCTTTTAGCCTGGAAGCCTAATGACTTTGCTCGTCTTAGTAATTTTTTTTTTTTTATATCTCCAGAACCTAGTATAGTGTTTATAGTATGTCTTTAATAATATGTGGTTTAACATCAACAACAATATGGATATTATGATGCATAAAAAAGTATTTGAGAACTCTATAATCATGCGCTATTGACATATAGCTATTTTCACTTTTTAAACATTTGTGTGGTATCAGAGAAATACTGTTTATTGTATGTAATACCTTTTATAAACATTAATTTAATGTTATAATTTTCAATACATTATTGATTGTAAAGATAAGGGATTGGTTGTAAATATAAGGAAAGAAATTGATATTGGACCCTATGAAAAAAAAATCATGCTAGGGATTTTTATTGCCCATATTATTCTTTATTTATGCTTCTAAGATGAAAAGTAATTACACCAAAAGGTCACTTCATGAAGTGAAAATAGAAAATTATGAAGCATGGAGGGAACCATGAAGAAAGAAAATTAATGTTAATAGTATACAGAACAAAGAGAATGTTTCTGCTTAAAATTCACGGAACGACTACTAGAACTGTTCAATGAAATATTCATATAATTCTTAAAAATTAGACAATTCATTGGTAATGAGCTTGGGAGTATGTTCCTGCTGATGTATTTTGCAGTTCTGTTTTGCTTTTGTGTCTTAATATTTAAAGCCAAGTTTCAGTGACATCAATAAAGATACGATCCTATTAGTAATAAGACTAGCAGCAGGGATGTACAATTGGGCCCAGTTTTGTAGCCACACAGACAGAAGTTTTCCTGTGTCCCACCCAATCTGCAGCCACTCAGACCCAAGTAAACACACAGTGGCTTATATTAATTAAAAATGTCTGGCCATTAGCTCAGGCTTACTACTGACTAGTTCTTACACTTAAACTCAGCCCATTTCTGTTCATCTATATGTTGCCACGTGTTCCGTGGCTTTACCTGTGTGCCATTATATGCTGATCCCTGGACAGTAGGCTGGCATCTTCTAAGTCAGCCTTCCTCTTCCCAGAATTCTCCTTGTCTGCTTATCCTGCCTATACTTCCTGCCTGGCTACTGGCCAGTCAGCATTTTATTAAACCATTGTACAAAAGCACTATCCCACAATAGTTCTTCAGTCTTCTTGGATTCTATGGGCAGGCACTCTTCTCACCTGTCTGAATCAGAAGATTTGCCATCACACCCTCACTCCAATGTGCACTTGTAGAGTTCTTTTGGGTTCTCTTATATGCCCTTGAGGTTTCGGCTTTGAGTTCTTTTTTCAACACCATCCAGTTATCATCATTTTAAAAAGTTAACCTACATTTGAGATGTTCAGTGAGCATCAATCTGATTCTACACTTATCCTTAATCCTTAAATGAAGTTATGGTGTTCTCCATGGTAAAATTATTTTTTTTTACTATACTTAGAAATCATCTATTAAGCTTGAAAATTTGCCGGGTGGTGGTGGTGCACGCCTTTAATCCCAGCTGAGGAGGCAGAGGCAGGTGGATCTCTGTGAGTTTGAGGCCAGCCTGGTCTCCAAAGTGAGTTCCAGGAAAGGCGCAAACCTACACAGAGAAACCCTGTCTCAAAAAACCAAAGGAAAAAAAAAAAGCTGGAAAGTCAATAAAGATAAAATCTGTTTTATTTTTTCTCATCACTGTATCTGGAGAGTTTGCTTATAGCAGAGTAAGTGAAGAAAACCTAGAGTTGTTGAATGGGTGACTTGATTCACAGATCTCTCAAATTCCAGAAGACTACATAACTGTAATAGGAGCACCTTGTAAGCTGAAGCAGCAGAAACCAGAATTTAAAGTCAGACTGGACTCTGCAATAACACCTTGACAATAAATAAATAAGCACTGCAAGCATAAAAAAGGAACTAAAAACAATGAAAGTTTTCAAAGACATGACGCAAACAGGAAAGAAGCAGGAGAGTTGTCATCTCAAATATGCTCCATGGGACACGTGGATTCTAACTTTGTAGTGAATGTCAAGGTCATTTAACAATATAAATATGTTTTTTTTTTGTAGGAAACTGTACATTTTATAATTTCAATTGTTTTATGGTAATAATTAATAAAAATATTAGGTTTTTAACTAAATCAATATGCTGGTATTCTGTGGTTACTCAGTAATGAATTGTTGAAATAATGGTAAGCTGTATGTAAAATCATTTTATAAAATTATGGAATCGTTAACACAATAAGCCTCTCTTAAATGACCTTCTAGAAAGGCAAAAGATGAAACATTGAATCAAACTGCAAGGAGTTCATTTCTATGAAGGGCAGAAATGATAATGTACAGGCAGACACTTTGCTTTCTAATCATCTTACTTCATTCAGTGGTCGAACCTGGAAGTCCTAGATAGGCAGCTAAAATGCCCATTAACCTGTCTCAATCAAGTATCAGATGTCCTAAATGAATCTTCAGGCAGTATTGAATCAAAGCCAAGATATAAATGAATTTTCTTTTAGATTTGTGTAATGCCTTTTTGTAGCACAAAGAGAGAGAGATGTCCTTTTGAATGTCAGATATAAGGGAATGACTTTGGTCTTCTAGTCAAATGCCCACAGTGAACTTTTCAAAGCCTAAGTTATATCCAAAAATGACTTAGTTTTCAATGAATCACATATTTTTAAACTATTTTTTCTTACAAATTGTATATTATACTTTTATAATGATTTTGAAAATCGGCATTTTCACTATGGATTGATGTTAACTCAGCATTCTGTCAGAGGATTTTCCAAGCCAAATTCTATATAATCTAATATGGGCTATAAAAAGAGAATGTGTTTATTTTTTAGCAACAATTAAAATACTAAAATTCACTTTTCAATAGTGTTGACAAACAATACTTTTGTTAACAGAACAGATATTGTACACTGACTTTCCAAGGAAAATATTTATTGTGTTGTATTATATGTTTATTGGTATTTGGCCTGCAAATGTCTATGTACCATGGGCATGTAGTACTTGCAGAGGTCACAAGAGGTGATGGGTCCCCTGGGACTGTAGTTACAGACAGTTGTACAAGTATGGTACCTGGAACTTGACCTGGGTCACCTTGAAGAGCAATAAGTGATCTCTCCCACTGAATCATCTCCCTGGCTGCTTCATTTACATTTTAACAGTATAGCTGGTTACTTCTTTCTAATAAGGTCAAATACAAGTCTGTAATCAATAATAAATAACAACAAAAACACTTCTCTATTAGACCAGTTGTAAATGACTTAACTTGGTTTACAAAAATATTAAAATACCTTTTTTGTTGTATGCACTATTCTATGGTATATAGCTATGAAACAAAACTGAAATTTTCCCATATTTATTCAATTATAATTTTACTTCATGATGCAGGGTCTTGAATTTGGAAAGTAATTTAGTAAATGCATTTGTCCCAAGCAAAACATAGAGGTCAAAAGTGTTGTACTCATTTTTTGGGCAAGCAAGACAATTTTGCATAGTAAATAAAATCTGGTTGATATATTAAAAGATAGACAGGAGAATCTTGCAGTGTAAATATGGATGCTAGAAGCAATAAAGGTGAAATAGTTTGAGACAATGATGTGAAGGTACTTAGAGAAAGCACAGGATATTCAGGACAGTATAAATAATTTGAAATAATTTGAGTTGATGGTATTCAAATTGTAAAATGTGCTCGGACAGAAAGGTGATAACACACAGAGGTCCTTAACTGTCAAGCTGAAGGATTGGAGTTTACTTGGGAAGTTATGATATTTGCAGTTATATAGCCAAGGTGAGATGAAATATTCATGAAGTTATTATGAAAACAAAAAAATTGCTGATAAAAATGTTCCTCGTAACACAAGAAATGCTTTCTGCATTTCATATTATTTTGGTCAGAAAAACAAGAAATATATCTATGCATTTTCAGTGTTGAAAAGTGGTTCTGAGTAGCATTCAACCTAAAAATGTACCTATTCCCTCTTGATTCAAGAGACATGTATCAATATCATTCAAAGTGGTACAAGTTGAGACAGGACAGCTGGAGCACAGAGCAGACTGATTGATTATTATTAGCTATTGGGACAGAAAGATGACAGCTGCGGAATGTGACAGCTTCAGATACTCTACTTCTAGAAAATTCATTAACAAATTAAATTCCAAAACCCTCTCTAAGGCCAAGCATATGATACTGTACAGGGCATGGCAAAAATTCCTATCATGGAAAGAAAAATAGATCTCACTGCCTTGTCTGGAGGAGTTAATTCCAGACCTGTGTAACTGCTGGCTATGGGGAACTTAGTTGTAATTCCTTCAGTAAGAGAGGTTGGATACCACAAAGCTGTTGGCAGCCTGGGCTGCATAGAAGACTTTATCTCAAAACAAAGGGAAGAGTCTAGACATAATCATGGTGATTTGAGACGCATATCAAATGCCTATGCTCTTGAAGTGAGATAGCTGCTTTGAATATCTGGGTGAGGAGAGGTCTTGGGAGGAGCAAGAATGGAGAAAAGCATCAGTTTATATACTGGCAGAACTGAAACACCTTAAAAGGAGTATTCTGAAAAGAAGAGAACATGCAGACAGTCATCTGGGAGTTGCTTCAAAGTCCAGGGTCTGCATGGAGAGTCTAAGGTGTAGCCAAAGACAGGAAACCATGGGAAAACTGGACAATTTGGGGCATCATGATAACCAGGAGAAGTCTGCTTACTGAAGGAAGGCTAGTTCTGCTGAATAAGGAATGGACACTTGCATCTGAAGGGTGATGGGATCCCTGTGCAATTGTGGAGAATGACTTACTTACCTTGTGGAAGAAATTTATGATTTGGCTTGTTGGTTTTCTCATCCTTTTAAATTGTATGATTGCTTGCATTTTGTTGTTGTTCCTTTGTTCAGTTTCATCATTTGGTGAGAGAATGTCGTATTTTCTTAAACTAAACTTTGCTATTATTTGTGACTCAGAAAGTATATTTTTGGTAGAAAAAAGTCATTATTAAAGTTGTTTGAGAAGATTGCTTTTTCTGATACAAGGTAAATTCTAAGTAACCTGATATTATCTGATTATGTAACAACTACATTGATAAAATTACAAAACGAAAATGAATCCTACTCTGCCCCATAATCAATATAATGTTGGATAAAGGCATCTTTTGATATGAATTGAATTTTGATGATCCCAAAATTATGATAAAATTTCAGAAATGTATAGACATTTATTTTAAGTTCAGTCATGTAAGAACTCACCCATAAAGAGAGCAAAGGAGCAAGCACAGGGCCTGCACGGTCCTCTGCTTATGCGTTATAGCTTTCAGTTTAGTGTTTTCATGGGACTCCTTAGTGTGTGACTGAGTGGAGTGGATATCTGATTCTTGTGCCTTCTCTTGGGCCCTTCTCCTGTTGTGGATTTGCCTTGTTCAGCTTCAGTGTTTTTGTTGTTGTTATTATTATTGTTTGTTTGTTTGTTTGTTTTGTTTTAGATGACTACATTTTATTTTGTTATGTTGGATGTTACTTTTTAGACTCCTGTTCTTTTCTACCGAGAGACAAAAAGGGAGTGGATCCAAAAGGGAGGGGATGTAGAAAGAAACTGGGAAGAGTGAAGGGAGGAAACCTGTATCAGGATATATTATATGGGAAAAGAAATTATTTTCAATAAAAGACAAAAAAGGTATAAAAATAACAGCAAAAATAACTAAAAGTAGCTGAAAAAATATTTGTGAAATGCTTCCCTACGTCTCAGTGCCCTATGAACAGTTGCTCATGTAAAATAGAAACAGAATATCATAAAGTAGCAAATACTGAAACTGTATTCTTTCATGTTTAAATGTGGCATCAGCATGTGTTCATTGATATGCTGACATGACAAACATGATGAGCCTGTGCATCATTTCTCATCAACACATCTAAACTCTTGCTTTTTTGTTGTTTCTGAATCTCTGTGAACAGAGCCCCGATGGCCGTATCGAAGTCAAAGGGCAGCATGGACACTCATCACTGCACATCAGAGATGTGAAGTTATCGGATTCAGGGAGATATGACTGTGAGGCTGCAAGTAGGATTGGTGGGCACCAGAGGAGCATGCACCTTGACATTGAATGTAAGTCATGCTCAGTGTGTTCTGTAATTACAATAACTTTAGCTGGTTTGAGGAAATATGACTTTTATACAAAAATCAAAATGAGCGGTTAGTGCATTTTTTTTCAATATTCAGTGCACAGTTTTAGAAGGAAGGAAACCATTCAGTCAGTTATTAGAAATAACCAGTGGAAGTCCATGTACATTTCACAGTGACTTGTATTTAGTGAACTACCAGAAAATGCCAACTGCTATCCTTTGAAATATTGAGCAGAAAATACTAGATCAACGAGCCATATTTGTTTTTGATAATCAAGTCCTTAGACCATGTATGTGTTTGTATATGTGTGCATGTGTGTGTGTATGTGTGCATGTGTGTGTATGTGTGCTTGTGTATGTTTAAAGCCAAAGTCTTAGATATGTAGTTGTATTTTCAGTCCTTGCTAATTTTGTTGAATTAATTGGCATCGATGTAAGATATAAAATGCAGTGACATATAGCAATCCTTATACTTCCACAAAAATTTTTTATTGTCTGTAAATTATTATTTTTAAAAGTGCAGATTATGAAAGAAATTGTCAATGTTTTAATGATGAGGTGACTTCAAGACTATGTGGTTTATTATAAATACATGCTTAAAGACTAATACAAATTGAGCTTCTACCTTAATTCATTACCTCACATTTAAAATAATTTTCTCTACATGATATTAAAGAGGAAAAATGTAAGGCCATTTTCAACAACTACATGTGAATTAGGAATGCTGGATACTATCTGATAGCTGAAGAACATTAACGATCTTGGGGCAGGTTGTTTGAAATCTTCTTATTTACAAAATATTTTATCATGGTATTTTCACTGCATTAATATTAATAGAACATAATAGTAACTGTTAATTATGATACAACTCATATTGAGAATTTCTTTAACAAAAATAACCAAGATCAGTGTGAATAAATTATATCATTTACGTACTTACCAACCGTACAATCACAATTGCAAGAAAGCTATTTCATTGACGTTACATGCATCTTAACAAACAGCCCCTATAGATGCTTTGAATGACTATTAATGCACAAGATTCAGTTACTTGTCTTCTTCAGAGACATATCTGTTCTAGTTATTTTCCTATTTCTAAATCAGGGTGTTTCCTGTCTATTAACTTGGGTCCCATATGTGTTTTGGATCTTACTTCTTTATGAAGTGCATGGTTTGCCCATATTTTCTCCTACTGAGTAATTTGTCTTGCTTAGCTTTAAGTCCCCATTCACTGTCATGCCTATATGTACATCAATATAGTATAAGAATCTTACTTATTGTTACCGTATGAATATAATTTATCTATTTCCAATTATTTAGTATGCTTATTGTTTTTCGGAGTTAAATATTAAAGATGAAGATGCATACATATATTTTTATCTATCAGTTTAATTTCTTTTCCATACCCATTACTATTTATGAAATATATAATGCTGGACTTTTATGTATTACAGTTTGCATTGTATTTAATCTTGCTATGAATCCTCACTTCTCTAGTTCCTTCTTAAGCTTTGGAAATTTAATTTTTATGTTAAATTCTATGATTCATTTTCAGTTCACTTTGAAAAATGTCTTCTTTATTTTTCAATGCATGTATCTCATTAGCAAACTATTATTTATTGAAATTCTTTCTTTTTCTGGAATATTTACTAAGATTAACAATCAATTTCTTCAAAGTTGTCAATTATAATTTTTTATTGTTATAATCTATTATGTATCTGCTTTCTATTTTGACTATTTTTGTCTTATTTTCATTATTCCCCTAATTTTTTAAGTTCTATATTCAATTTACTCTTTATATAAAGTTTTTTAATGTGGCATCTTAATTAAGTAATTTAATATATTTCATATTTTCTAAAGCTGACATAAAACAATCACCATTTCTTACGTTTTAATCACATTCCAAGCTTTGAGATGTGTTGCATTTTTTATATATGCCAATTACTCCTCTTCATTAAGTAATATTTGAATATGTCCAGAAATACATTACAGTAATATTCATTGACAACTTTATATAAACATCAGAATATGTATCTTAGCCAGTTACAAATATCTTGAAGAACTGAAAAGCCATACCATCCTTTTGATCTACCTTCTTCGTTAATGTTGTGACTCTATTACCCAACATTCAATTTGTTGTCCATTTCATTTGGGTTAGCTTGTGTGTTGTTGTATAGTTTAGTATATATTACTCTGCCTCACTGTATAGTTCAAGTACAGAAACTCATGGCAATCCTCTTGCATCTGCCTGCAGAGGGCTGGGATTATAAGAGTGTGCTGTCCTATTGGACTTTCTTTTTACATTAAGTGTGTACAGTGTTGATGTCCACAATAATCAGTTCCCCACCTATCCTTATTCCTGAACAATTTTTTCTTTGTTTTTGTGGGAATTTTCTGTTATTTTTCTCCAAGGAGATTGTTTGTCATTTATCAACTTCATTAGAAACTGTCCAGATATGAGTTTCCTTGGATTCCTCTATTTATGATGTACTGAGATTCTTCAACCTATCAAATCACAGTTGTCAACATGCTTGTATAGTTTGGGGTCAATTCCAGGCATAATTCCTCCTCCTAAACTCTTTTATCTGTGACTATACATACATGCTTGTGCATACACTTGTGTGTGTGCCCATACACACACCTATGTGTATGGAACATTTTAAATTATCTCAGTGGCCTGTGAGGCACTTTTGAAACATTTGTATTAAATATCTGGAGATTAACTCATTCAAGTTGTTACATTAATTTAACTGACAAACCAGTAGTCCATTCCCTGTTATAGAGGCCATGCTGTGAGTTTTTTGCTCTGTTGTAGATATTACTTAATTTTTTTTGTTTTAAATTTTAATCTTATTCTGTTTTATTACATCAGTCATTTTCCTCTGAATTTCTCTTTGTTCATTCTTTTTGAGTAGTTTTCTGTTCTTTGTTTTTTTTTTTTTTTTTTTTTTTTTTTTTTTTTTTTTTTTCCCTAACTCATGCACCACAGGTAAAACTTGCCTAAAGTAACAGCTCTAAACAAACAGCAAATTTATTAAACATCTGGGTCATTTTTTTGGTTCACATCTGTTGACTTTCTTTTCCCTTTGGGACTGACTGTTCTCTCCTGGTTCACTGAGTGTAAAGAAATGTTTAACTGTTTCATGGATAGTGTAAATGTTATGGTGTGCAACTTGAGTCTTTTCATAAAAATATACGAATTTTTAAAAAACTTGATAATTTCCACAAAGTGTGGCGTTGCCTTCTTTAACATTCATTTAAAGCTTTAATGCATTGGCTTATGTCTGACAAGTGTAAGCAAAAGTCTGGAACTGTTTGATATTTCTGTGGCATTTTACACAGAATTCTGGCAATGCCATTTCTGAAATCTACACAGGATTACCCTCATTCCTTCTTACATGTGCTGGCTCCATTCCAAGAATCTCTGCTCTTCTGGACTTGTTGCATCTACACTGCCTTATAGAGGGCCTTGTTAAGGACTGGACAAAACCTGACAAAGGCAAACACACTAGACACAGGATAGCAATGGGTTTCCTGTTGTTGTTTTACTTGTCTGTTTTGTTTCGTTTTCTTTTTTAACCACCTCTTTGATTTGCTTTATTATCTACAGAGTCATCAAATTGTTTTCTGATTTGTTTTTGGCAGTGTGTGGATAAGTGTCTTTATCATATATATATATATATATATATATATAATATATATATATATATGTATATATATATATATATATTCTATTTGCAATACAGCTTACAAAAATGAATGTAGCCATGTGTGGCAGTTCACATGCATAAGTTCAGAATTCAGGAAGCTGTGGCATGCTCACCGTAAATTTAAGAGCATTGACTACTTAAAACACCCTATCTAATTTTGATAGGGTTATTTAACTATTGAAAGTACATGCTTGCTCACTTGTAACAAACATACCTATGTGTACTAACTTTCATAGGGGAAGACTATACAACTTAATAATTAAAAACAGTAGAGTGAAAATAATACCATTTGCAATGTAGTCACATTAATTTACAACCAAGATCACAAAAAAGCAGTACAGGTGAGTTATAAATTATGATCAAGGAAATCTATCACATTTGGGGTGTTTCAAGTAGAAAAAAGTTATAGTAATGAATGTATCAGTCCTTGAGGGGCCATGAAAATGTCTGTCTTAAATAAATACTTACACAGTGCATATGTCTGACTTCCTTATAGTATACAACTCTGTGTCAAGAATGGTATAAAGAGTACAAAAATTTTAAACATTACAAAGTGTGACAAGAAGTTACCGCAGAAGGCCTTTCACCTGAACCAAACGAGTACAATGCAAGAGTGTTACGAGTCAGTGGAAAATAATCAAGCCAGTTCTAATTTAAAATCTGTGTCGTTTACTACAGTAGCACTGAACTAAGAGTGTTAAATGATTAAGCTTTTGTGCCCAAGCCCCTTTGTGTTTCAAAGTAAGCAGGTTTGTTGGCATTCTGCCTGCTCATTTGCTATGTTTCAAAGGTGTCACCTTACTCTGAAACCAGAGTTGAACTAAAGCTGTAATTTAGAAAATAAAGGAGATAGCAAGCATGGGGTATGTGTTTTATTACAAAGTGCCCCAAATACATAGTATGTCTGAATCTGACTAGGATGTCATCAAGTTCTGTGACTAATTATTACATATTAACTAGTAATTATACTTAATTATTTTGTGACAAATTATTTAACAGTTACTTGGAACAATGCATGTTAAGAAATATTGAATCATTTAATGATTTCTACTTGTATCTTTCTCATCTGATTTTTAATTCATGTTTGGCATAAAATAATTATAAATGTGCTTTTTCCTACACTAGAAAGATAATTTGTAATATCAGACACATTCTAAAGTTAGGTAGGCATAGATAACCTTATAACTAGGATTTATGTTCATTGCATATTTTCAAGTGTTTATAGTTGCATAGATTTAGTAGACATGTGCTTTATTGAGTTAAGTATTTGCTCAAAAGTTTACATTTCCACACTATCACCATGACTCTAAAGCACCATCTATAGGATAAGATAGATGATATATGTGTTCAACATTACCATTTAAAAACTACATCAGTACATATTTGGAAATAAATATTTCTTTGTCATAGCACATAGCTTACATTTGTGTCTAAATTGTTTACCTTATGACCCCAACTTTTATAGTAGCCCTACCTCATTTAACACTGAAATGTTACAGGGAAGTGCTCATTTGCACATACAAATTTGTTCTCCTGAATACAACAACCTAGGTTATATTTACAGCATGATGATTTCAAGAACAAGACTAATAGAATGTAAAGTATATTTCTTCCTCCAAAAAGCCTAAGGAGACGATCATTTCAAGAATGGGTGATATAATCTTCCATCCATCAACTGTAGTTTTCTTTTGTTTGTTTTGTTTTCTCAAATATTACATGTACTTCCTGTGAAAATGTAAAAGGTCACATTTTTTGGTTTATATTCTAACAGTTATTATAATTTTATATTAATTTCCCTCTTTCTGGTAGATATTATTTGAATCACATCAGAACGATATGTTTCAACACAAATGGAGATGAACAGTTATAAGGAATTTTAAGAAATAGACAACTCTTGAAAGGTCAAACTTTAAAATCCAACACATTTCAAACATGTAAATAAAATCAGGCCTTATGAATAGCTGATGATTTAGCAGTTCTTCTTAATATCTGCCTGATACCCGTTAACACTGAACCCTGGATGCACCTTGCAACAGTGCATCAGTTCTCAGCAGAAAACCAGTGTCTTAGTGGCCCTGGTAATATTCTAATTTCCTTCCTGTTACTATTATAAAATACTCTGTTCATAAGCAACTTAAAAACAGACAGGGTTCATTTTGGCTTACAGTTAGAGATCACAGATCTGTCACTGGAAAAAAAAATCAAATAAGGAATTCAGAACCCATAGAGAAGCATTACTTGTTACCCTAGTGAGAAGCTAGTGCTTATCTAGATTTCTTGGACAGCTCAAGACCACTTACAGAAGAATGGTGCTTCCAATGGTCATTGATTCTCCTGCCTCAATTAATAATCATGTCAAAATCCAAATCCAAATGATATGCTACGATATGGACAATCCCTCATTCAGAACTTTCTTTTCTGACAACTCTAAGATTCATCAGGTTGACAGTTAAAGCTAACAAGGGCAGGAATTGTATAATAAAATAATGTAGCTGACTATTTAAACTATGCATATCATTTAGACTGCTTTGGAGACTGGAAGTGAAAAATCAGGTTACCAGCATGGTCATGTTCCTGATGAGCATTCTCTTCAAGATTGTCATGTGCTCACAGGGCCTTTCCTTGGTGCATGGGCAAACATAAACCATGCATTTCTTTGTCTTTTACAAAGGCAACTCTCTTATCACAAATTTCCCTCTATCATTACCTCACTATAAACTAATTAACTCCCAACGATTCTGTATATAAATTCCATGATGCTGAAGACTAAAGAAGTTCCAGTATATGATTTTTGGAAGGATACACTCAGTCTATCACATTGCTACATACTCTAGGGATTACAGGGAAGGCATCTCCTGGAGATGATGAAAACAGTTTTCTAGGCCTATGTTTCCATTGGCATCATGTCTCAGAGCCGTCACTGGCCTCCTTGACATTCTAGTAAGTCAAAACAACGAAGTTCCAAGGTTCTGTGGAAAATGATTGCTAATCCATTCCTTGCCCTTACCCCTTCCTAATGAGATAGTACCAGTAGAATCGTATTTCTGAATTACTGCTAGTGCATACCAAACGTAAGAAAGAGTAGTATCTCTGTAGAGATATTAGATGTTAGGGATATGAGTTGGTTACTTTGCAATTGCTGTGAATAAGCAGCATTGCCATCTTGGAACAGGGACCAAAATGATTACAAGAACAAAAGGTATTAGAGATGGACAGTGAAATCATGTTTATCAGATATCAAAGGACCATTATACACATGAACTCAATGTATTCCAGGATTACCTACATAAGAGCTACACAAAGGCCTACATAAAGATTAAGGCACTCAAAATCGGAGCTTTAATATGGGAAGGGCTCATAAATTCCTATCTCTTGCTAAAGCTCTATCGTCAATTAATGGCTACTGGGGAGAGAGATTCAGTTTTCTTTAGGGAAGTGGTCATTGTGTGGCCACCCATGATCCTATCGATGGTCCTACACACAAGAATAAGCAATATGAAATGGAGTCAGTGGCTTTAAACCTGAGTAGATTCCTTTGGAAGGGAAAAGTGGTGGGGTATTAAGGAGAGAATCAGAAGGGAGGAAATGGCAGTGGATATGAATCACAAGTCATGCTTATGAAATGCAAATTTGCTTTTTTGCTCTGAGGTACCAAACTTGTTCAAATAATCATCACATATTTATAAAGATCAGCATACATTCAGTAAGTTGGTTTAAAGTGATTAAAGAAGTAAATTCGACTCTTCTGTATCTCCATTTAAAATGTTTTGTAGCTGGAGTTTTCCTGCCTTGCCCACAGTCAGGACAAATCTTTGTCACCCGCCAGTCCCACAGCCGCTCAGACCCAACCAAGTAAACACAGAGACTTATATTGCATACAAACTGTATGGCCATGGCAGGCTTCTTGCCAACTGTTCTTATAGCTTAAATTAATCCATTTTCATAAATCTATACCGTGCCACGTGGCTGGTGGCTTACCGGCGTCTTCACATGCTGCTGGTCATGGCAGCGGCTGGCAGTGTCTCTCCGCCTCAGCCTTCTGCTTCCCAGAATTCTCCTCTCTCCTTGTCCCACTTACTTCCTGCCTGGCCACTGGCCAATCAGTGTTTTATTTATTGACCAATCAGAGCAATTTGACATACAGACCGTCCCACAGCAATGTTTCAGGTATTTTAATTCATAATATTCCTGTGTAAACTAGAAGCAATATTATGGAGGTTTTTCACATGTGCTATGTGACTGAAAGTGATATTGCACAACATCTAAGATAATCTTAGAAATGGTATAGAATAACATGATTTCATGAAATTATAATTAAATGTGAGAGACACAATATTCCCATGTATAGAAAGAGAGAAAAACTACTAACCTTGAAATATTTATACTAATTTAATAAAATAGAAACTTGATCCTAGATTTACCTAGGATATGTGATGCTCTGTATTCATACATCAGCATTGAAAAAAAAAATAGTGAAAATACATCTGGGTTTCTTGGCAGTGTGATTTTCTTTGGACTGGTTCAAATGTTTTTCTACAATTAAAAGAGTAATTACCAGTGTGATTAGACTGGTAATATGAAAAGCTGGTATAAGCTTTTAATACTTTAATTTTTCATTCCATGATTTATACACAACATAAAATCATCGACCTGGTTCATTAATTATAAAACAGGTGTTCAATGCATTTTATTTTGTTTCCCTAGTCAAAATTTATGTTTTTGACTGATTTTCCTATTTTCCTAGTAGTTTTAAATTTTTTTATGCAGTTAAAATTCATTATATAAAACCTTCATACATGCATTAATGGATCAAAATATATATTCATTTTAATGTAAGAAATTTATCTTAAAACAGTTAATAAAAAGAAAATCTTTGGAAAATCAGTTGTGTTAACAAAATCTATTAATTTCAATGCTTGTTAACCCCAGCACTTGAGAAGCAGTGACAGACCATCCAGGGATGCACAGTGAAACCTTATTTCAGAGAGAGAGAGAGAGAGAGAGAGAGAGAGAGAGAGAGAGAGAGAGAGAGAGAGAGAGAGAGAAAAGAGGAGAGGAGAGGAGAGGAGAGGAGAGGAGAGGAGAGGAGAGGAGAGGAGAGGAGAGAGAAGAGAAGAGAAGAGAAGAGAAGAGAAGAGAAGAGAAGAGAAGAGAAGAGAAGAGAAGAGAAGAGAAGAGAAGAGAAGAGAAGAGGAGGAAGAATGTGTGTTACATATAAAGGAACCTGCTTATATGTATAACTATTTGTTATTCATTTCCTTTGATTTGATAAAAGGAAGGAGAAGTTTACTTTGACCATAAGGTTTGTAAAATGTACGAGTCCTTCATGGTGGCCAGACATAGGCATACCAGCAAGTGTTGGGCAGGACAGTATTGGATCTGGAGCTAGAATCAGCACAAGACTGTAAACTGTCAAATCCTACCCACAGCAATGCACTTCCTTCAACAGAGCTGTACCTCCTCCTCAAACAGTGTTAGCAGATGGGGGACAAGTATTCAAATACCTCAGCCTCCGGTGTTTGGTTTCTCATTAAGCCACACATTTCACTCTGAGCCTCTGTAGGAGCGTGTGCTATCATAAACAAATGAATGTAATCAAAATTTGAGTGTCCCCAGTCCTGAGCATTTTCATCAACATTTAAAGGTCCAAAGTCTCTTCTGAGATTCAAGACAATCTCTTAATTATGACATCTTGTAAAATTAACATGCAAATAACATTCTTCTCACATACAATACCATAGAATGTGCATTTTAATTGCAGTAGTCAGACTGGAAGCAGCTTGAGACAAAACTGAGCCAAAGCAAAGTTGAGACCCATAGGAGTCAACATCAACCCTTTTTTAGATCCATGACCAGTGCCGAAGGGTTTGATTATCATGGCTTTGCTCCTCCAGCTTTGCTGCCTGCAACATACTTTCACAATGTCAAGGAGGTATAATGTTGAAACACAGATAATCAGCACAAGCATACATCTATCTCTCCATTGTGCTAAATTATTTGCCTGTTTGCAACTTTCACTGGCAGATATCCTACAGCTTTGTCATTTCCAACATCTCAGGGTCATTATCTAAATCAGTGTTTCAGTTTCCAGAAGCACCCTCTTACAGCCTTTCAGGGAATCTCTTGCCACTGTTAGCTGGTCTTAGCACCTCTCTGAAATGATGCAGGAAGCATCCATGTGTCCTTTATTCTTGTATCTTTCATGCCACTAAAACCAGTACCTCTTGAGCAAGATTTCCCTGTTTGGCTGCCAACCAGAGATGTACCCAAATCCCCTTTGATCATATTAGCACCAGGCTTCTTATGTGGAAGCACTCTAGGAGTAGGAATTTATTTAGGCTTTCTTATAAGTGAGGAGTTTAGCTGGGTGGAGTCTTCCTTGTAGGGCACTTTTCTCGTTGTTCCTGTGCAAAGAGGCCTCCTTTAACAGTGCTAACCTCATTAACAGTTACAGCATCTCTTTTCTAGTCCTTGTAGACTACCATAGGAGTTAGTAGTAGCATCCTTTCTGCAGATTCAGAGTTATGCTATCATAAACATTTCTCTGTCAAAGAAATTAGTCCATTATTCTCTTTTAAAGAGTTTGTTTTTCCTTACTTTAAGTCTGTGAATATTTTGCCTGTATGCATGTATATGCACCAGGGGCATTTCAGATGTCTGTGGATATGAAAATAGTGAATTGACTCCCTTCAAACTAGAGTTACATACAGTTACAAGCTGTCCTGTGCATGTTAGGAACAAATCGTGTGTCCTCTGCGAGAGCATCAAGGGCTTTTATCTGACAAACTGTCTCCCCAGCCAAATAGTCCATTATTATTATTATTATTATTATTATTATTATTATTATTATTATCATTGTTATTATTTTAATTTTTCTTCAGACAAACTGTTAGCGCACAGTTAGAAGGCAAACAGATTTTTTTCCAAAATTTTACAGGAACAACCTTTCAACTGATGTTAATATGGTTTCCATTTTAAACCACCCAGTCTGGGCCTCAGTGAACTGCATTTCTCTTGGTACTTTCATGTTCAAACCTCTACTAGAATTTGATTACAGCATTCAAATGCTTTCCTAGCCCAAAGTTTAAAATCTTCCAAATGCCTCCAAAAAAACAACCTGGTTGGTTATTTACATCAACACCCAATCTGGTACCAACTTTTATATTATTGACTTTGCTGTTGCTGTGATAAAATATCATGATGTAAAGTTTTTTTGGGGGGGGAAAAGAGTTCATTTGGAACTTATGGTGCTGGAGAAAAGTTGCCCATCTTGGTATGGAGGCTTAGCAGCAAGCTGCAGGCATGGTGACAGGATCAGGAGGCTGTGAATCACATCTTTATCCACAGGCACAGAGCAGAGAAACCAAACAGGAGGTGGAAAAGAGCTATAAATCCCCAAACCAATCACCAATGACATGCTTCCTACTTCAAGGCTTAACCACTTCCCCAAACGGTCCAACAAATAAAGGCCACATGTTCACATCCCCAAGTCAATGATAATTCTTATTCATTCACATCACACTTCCATTTGAATAATTATACCTCCTTCGATAACTAACACTTTATATAACATACCTATTTATGCTTTTTATATGTAAAATGGTAACTAGTCATAAAATTTTTTAAAAATATTATAACAATTTATGGAAAATTTAATTAAAACCAGTTACATATTATGGAAAACAACAACTTTGGGAACATGTATTTTTATTGATGTTTTAACTATCATAGAGAATGCTACTCATATAGGAGAAAGATTTTATCAAAATTAGAGTGACCCACCTTACTTATAATCAACCTACTCTGTGAGCAGTAACAATTATATCATTAACAAAAATTGAATTAGAGAGAAATCAATAGTCTGCTAAAAATGCCATATATAAATATTATTTATTACAAGCAATCTTTAGGTCTTGACTTGTGTGTCATAAAATATTCTGAGATTTATGCATAAGATGTCAGTTTAAATTCAGTATGGAAATGCGTATCCAGTGTCATGGTTAACTGGCATTAAGTGCACATCTAATTTAGAATTCCATCCAGCAGGAGGATTCCCATGGTACCTGGACTGAATTCAGTTAATTGCCGTAGCTGATTCTTCATATGTCTCAACATATAGTAGAACTGGATCTATGAAATCATTTATTGAATTAGCCTCAAAATGTGCCAAAGGATATATTAGCTTTTAATTCCCTTGATAGTTTTTCAGTGCATAAATTAAGTGAGTAAATTCAAAGAGAAGAGAAGAGTCAATGTGCTTCAGGAAATTTTTGAAATGCATTTAATTTTTCACTAATTAGGGGGCTAACTTCTTCACAAAATTAGTAATAAGAATCCGAGGAAGGAAAATGCATAACTATAAAAATAATTCTAGATTGCAGTGCAAAATGCTGTGTGTTTAGACAGTGAAACAAATATACTTTGACTACTCTGTTACATTAAGGGATTACTTCTAAATTATACACTTACCCTGAGTTTTTGAATTTTGATTTATTTATTTTTTAATTACTGACAAACCCTTGTATATCAAATATAAACTCTGATGATGTACTTCATGAAACTCGTGTTTTAATCAGGGGAATAAAAGTCAAGCTGCTGAAGGAAGGGACATGTTGACACATGTCTTTAGCTGGTTTCACTATTGACTGGACATCATAGAGTGTATATATTCAAACTCATAAGGCTAGGCAATTATAGGTATACAGTATTTTAATTATGGGATTGCCCTTATAAATATTCTAGCTCTTAACTAGAATG
Organism: Peromyscus leucopus; assembly: GCF_004664715.2. NCBI lineage: Eukaryota > Metazoa > Chordata > Mammalia > Rodentia > Cricetidae > Peromyscus > Peromyscus leucopus. The sequence continues at coordinate 16,886,423 of NC_051073.1, read as the reverse complement.
GCTCTAAGTCTTGATGGGTTCTTGAACATCTGAGTCCTTCCTGGCTATGTAGGAAGGAAAGTATAAATAACTCACAAAGGGATAGATGAACAATGCTTGGGCATAAGAGTGTTTATGGAGAGCTTTGTAAAATCACGTAGAATCTGGGATTTAAGGGCTGTGAGTTGTAGAGTTCACGAGGTTTAAAGAATGATTGTAGTTTTTCCTGGTAGACAAATGCAGGTCAATAAGTTACTAAGGAATTTCTATGATACATCAAGCAGGGGTTATGAGCTAGACAAGGGAGATAAAAAAGGTAGGGATTTTTTATGAATTGTAATTCAGTAGTGATGAGTAATGGCAAGACTTTCATAACAATAGTAACAAAAAGAAAACTTTTTATTGTATGAAAATAAGAAATTATTGCTATTGATTGTGATTCTTAAAACTTAACGTGGTAACTATCCAGAAAATTTCTTTTAGATTTTCCAGTTTTGTGGAGTAGAGATTTTTGAATTATGACCTGATGATTCTCTGGATTTCCTCACTGTCTGTTGTTATGTCCCCCTTTTCATTTCTGATTTTGTTAATTTGGATGCTCTCTCTCTGTCTTTTGGTTAGTTTGGATAAGGGCTTGTCTATCTTGTTGATTTTCTCAAAGAACCAACTCTTTGTTTCATTAATTTTTTGTATTGTTCTCTTTGTTTCTATTTTATTGATTTCAGCTCTCACTTTGATAATTTCCTGGCATCTATTCTTCCTGGGAAACTTTGCTTCTTCTTGTTCTAGAGCTTTCAGGTGTGCTGTTAAGTCACTAGTGTGAGATTTCTCCAACTTCTTTTTTTTTTTTGGTTGTTTTTTTTGTTTGTTTTTAGTTTTGTTTTGTTTTGTTTTTCAAGACAAGGTTTCTCTGTGTAGCTTTGCGCCTTTCCTGGAACTCACTTGGTAGCCCAGGCTGGCCTTGAACTCACAGAGATCCTCCTGCCTCTGCCTCCCGAGTGCTGGGATTAAAGACGTGCGCCACCACCGCCCAGCTTTCTCCAACTTCTTTATGTGGACATTTAGTGCTATAAATTTCCCTCTTAGCACTGCTTTCATAGTGTCTATTGTGCTAGAAATCTCATCCAATGACTGAGGGAAGCAGATGCAAAGATCCACTGCCAGGAACCAGGTGGAGCTCCAGGAGTCCAATTGGCTAGAAAGAGGAGGGATTGTATGATCGAGAATTGTTTAGACCAAGATTAGAAAAAGCAAAGGGACAAATAGCCAAACTAATGGAAACACATGAACTATGAACCAATAGCTGAGGAGCCCCCAACTGGATCAGGCCCTCTGGAAAAATGAGACAGTTGATTGGCTTGAACTGTTTGGGAGGCACCCAGGCAGTGGGACCTGGACCTGTCCTCAGTGCATGAGCTGACTGTTTGGAACCTGGGGCCTATGCAGAGACACTTAGCTCAGCCTGGGAGGAGGAGATTGGACCTGCCTGGACTGAATCTACCAGGTTGAGCTGAATCCCCAGGGGAGTCTTTGCCCTGGAGGAGATGAGAATGGGGGGTGGGCTTGGGGGGAGTTGGGGGGGCAAGAGGGGGGAGGACAGGGGGAATCCATGGCTGATATGTAAAATTAAATTAAATTTTAAAAAACAAAACAAAACTTAACGTTAAGGCATCTGCATTAGTTGCTGTTCTATTTCCATGAAGAGATGTTATAACCAAGGCAGCTTAGAAGAGAAAACATTTAATTGTGTACTTGCTTTCAAAGGGTTAGTACATGGCTATCATGTCAGGAAGTATGGCAGCAGGCAGGAAAACAAGTCACTGGAGCAGTAGCTGAGAGATTTCCTGTTCTGCAGGCATTGGGAAGATAAAGTAAGACTGGGTCTGATATGGACCTTGAAATCTTAAAGCCTTTATCTAATGGCAAGCCTCTTCCAACAAGGCCACACCTCCCAATTCTTCCTAAATTAGGGTATAATGTTCAAATATATGAGACCACAAGAGGCATTCACATTCAAACCACAGCAGTAACAGACACAAAAATTGCATATCAAAGAGAATAGAAGAGGAAGAATTTATTGCAGTATGCCAATGCTTTAGGGGATCATATATCAGTCTGCTGTCACAAATTTTGTTCAGGACAAACAATGTATTACAATCTTAATGTGAAGTTTAAAGGTATAAGTTTATCTTCGAAACTTTTTTTAATGTTTTTGTATGTGTTCTTGTATGTATATGCTGTGAGTGTGAGTGCCTCCACAAACTAGAAAAGAAACTCAGATCCCTGTGACTAGAGTTACAGCTGAATGTGAGATGACCCATGTGGATGCTTAGCAATTTCTGGAAGAATAGCAGATGTTGTTAGCTATTGAGAAAGTTCTTTCCCCTAAATAATTTTTATAATTTCACTCATTAAGTGAATATCAGACATTAGTATAGTCAATTACCTTACATTACTATTCATGACTTAATTGAAATTAGGTCAAATATTTATGTATTTCAGCTCCCACTTCCTCTGACATTCTTTGTTGCCAGCATGATATGGAGGCAGAATTAAGATGCAAGTCAGCCGTCCTGGAAAAAAAAAAAAATCACATCTAGACAATTTCAGAGCAAGAGGCAGAAATGAAAAAAGAAAGTAAAAAGTTTGCCTCAAGCAAGTAATTGAGTCAGAAAATAGAAAGAGACAATGAGCAGCCCATGTGAGATAAGCAGTATCTCTCTCCACAGGATGGGGGAAAAGAAGAAAGAGGAAATTATCAACATGAAGTTCTTATTGTCAAGCCTGAGTGCAGAAAATGTTTGCTGATTTCTAGTAAGATCAGGGTTGGAGAATGGGTCATGTTTAGTGAATACAAACTTTTTGAAGGAGTCATATACAGACAGATTAGATACTGACTCATAGGAAAATTGCTTGGTATGCTAGTATAATTAAATGAAATATTCAATGAAAATCATTCACAGGAAAACCTAGCTTTGCTTTCTGTCTATACCTATGCAACTAATTTAAACAAATTCTATTTGGAGTTCATTGTATCTTAACAATAGTTTGGAAAATCATAGTTATTAGCTTTTTAATGTCAAACATCAAACCTGTTGACACATGCCTCTTATTCCAGTAGTTGGAAGGCTTAGATAGGAGAATCTTCAACAGATGGTGGCCAGCCTTAACTATGTAGATAGTACCCATCTGACCAGAGCTAACAACTACCTTGAGAACAGAAAGAAAAAGAAAAAGGAAGGAAGGATTGAAGGAAGGAAGGAAGGAAGGAAGGAAAAAAGGAAAGAAAGAAATAAAGAAATACCTTTATTTCTGATATTTTAATTAATAATTTGTATATTTTATGAAGAAATGCATTATTTTATTGACCATTGAGATTTAAAATATTTTTTTAATTTTTTGACAGTATAATATATTTAGGAAAACTCTCCACACCACTTACTGCCTACAAACTTCCTCTATGTCCTCTCTTGTTTTCTTTCATATTCATGGCAACTTATATTTCCTTAATTGTTGTTATATATCTACTTGAATATACATATATATTCCTAACAATATAAGTATATTGTATTCATTCTGTGTGTGTGTGTGTGTGTGTGTGTGTGTGTGTGTGTTATCAGGATTGACCATTTGGGATTGAATAACCAATTAGTATATTCTTCACTGATTTAGGAGCCTTAAGGTAATTAACATTATTCCCAGTATGGACTACTCTATTATTTCTTGTTACAAGTGTGTTTAGAAAAATAATTTTATAAGCCTGACTTAATTAGCATAAACCCAAGTTTATTAAACCTTGCAAACCAATGATTGCCTTTTGTATTTTCAAAACTTTGTTATTCATTAAACAAAACCCATATCCATATGTATTTTAAAAATCTATCTCATTCTCATATGTTATTTATTATAAAACTCACACATTTTATAAAATTTGGAAATTGTTTAATCAGATTAAGTAATTAAAAAATAATTTTTAATTAATAGATATTCTAAATTTCTTTTTGTTGTCTTTTTTTTTTTTTTTCAAGACAGGGTTTCTCTGGGTAGCTTTGTGCCTTTCCTGGATCTCACTCGAATTCACAAAGATCCACCTGGGTCTGCCTCCCGAGTGCTGGGATTAAAGGCATGTGCCACCACCGCCCAGCTTGTTGTCTATCTTAATAAGTGATAATGTGATATCTTTATTTGAATGAGGTAGAAAATAAGTAAATCAAGTTATTAACATAAAATATTTTTAAACTTTTTTTTCTTGAAAACAGCTAAATTAACTTCTTAGGAATTTAGAATTATACAGCAAATTATTCTGAAATATTGTTGTAGAGTTTTTAATCGCTGTAGCCAAACACCCTGACCAAAGGCAACTTGGAGTGGAAAGTGTTTATTTGTCTATGTGTTTCCTGTCCATTGCAAAGGAAACACAAAGCAAGAGTCAGCACAGAAACCTGATGGCAAACCAGAAGAGAGGCTGTCAGGGAAGGTTGCTCACTTACTCTGATGAAAAATGAAAAAATCTCCTGTATATAAATCTCAGGAAACATCATTGAAGAGGTAGCAGAAACTTCTAAGAGCCAGAGGAGCAAGAAATCTGTGAAATGGAGTCTCATAAATGACAGAGAAGCATCGTCCATAAATCCTCAACAATATGGTGCCAAAATAAGGTCTGACCAAGAATAACAAGTAGAAATTTACTAACAAGGAAAGAAGGACGCAGTAATCTCATGGGCACTCTACCTTTAGACAAACAAACAAAGACACCTAAAAAAATGTGAGATCTTCTTAAGGAGTGTCTCCTATGCATGAGTCCCATATGTGTTTAACCAATACCAAGGAACTTGCCCTCAAATCATAAATACAAACAACACTAAATGAACTAAGCTAGTTTTAGTCATATATTTGTGTATGCATTTATATATGTAACATAAATAAAGAAACTTCCAATTCAAGAGGACTCAAGGGGCTTTAGTTGGAAGGGATTGGAGGGCATAGAGAGAAGTGAGGAGATTGATATATTTAAGTAAAACATAATAGAATCCCCAAAAGAAGCAGAGTCAATGTTCCACTTAAAAATTCAATTTTCTGCTAAGACATTCATGAATATGTTGATACTTGTTTTCAAGTTATGAAACATTAAGAACTGAAAGCAAACATTAAAATGTTATGTATTTACACCTAATATTTAAATATTCATAATTTATACCCAAGGAAGCAGTCATTTTAAATCATTCTTTATAACTGTCACTGTACATTTTTAATAGTAATTATTATTCAAGTCTGGTGATTTCATGTCATGAACAAGCATGTTTTTGTACCCCTTTGAAACTGTCACACTGAGTGCTGCTGAGAGTTTCCTCTGGATTATCATCACAAATCTTACAGCAGAACCTGTCAACAACTCAATTGCAAGAAGACATCCTGATTAAAAGTAATAAATGCCCTAAGTGGACACCAGCGAACACACATACACAGTCAAAGATATTCTTAAAGGTTTTGAGTATCACACGAGGGTGTGTGCCTACTCTTATTGTAACTTGTTAGGCCATGTTCAGGGGATATCCAGAGGAAGCCTGCTTTTTTTTTTTTTTTTTTAAGAATGGAGGGAGGGGAATTTGAGGTTGAGATTTAATGGATAATAGAAGAATTTTTTTTAAAAAAAGATTGTAATTTAAAATTCACAAATAAAAACAATAAAGCTTATTATAAAGAAGATAATTGGTAAATGCTAGAATGGATCTGAAGAAACGAGTATTCTATTATACTTTTGGAATGATAGTACTTTATACATCAGTTATACATGCTAGTCAAAATATAGAATCAACGTACATGTCTCTCAATGGATGCATAAAATTGTGGTATATATACACATCGGAAATGTAGGTTGTCTTTTTCAGTACAGGGATGCAATCTGTCAGTTTGACGGTTCTAGTTTTTCTATAATGGTCTCCATCTGTTGCAAACTATACAAAGTGCTACATTTTGTAGCAGGCTTTCTCGGAACCCTGGCCCCGAAATCAAGATATAGGTACTTATCGTTAGTTATGAATGCTTAGCCTTAGTTTAGGCTTGTCCTACTAGCTCTTATAACTTATATTAATCTGTTTCTCTTTACCTGTGTTTTTTGTTTGCTTGTTTTTGTTTTTTCGAGACAGGGTTTCTCTGTGTAGCTTTGCGCCTTCCTGGATCTCGTTCTGTAGACCAGGCTGGCCTCGATCTCACAAATATCTGCTTGCCTCTGCCTCCCAAGTGCTGGGATTAAAGGCGTGCACCCCCCACCCCCGGCTGTCTTTACCTGTGTTTTATTGTAGGGCTTTTTACCTTCCCTTTCTCCAGTATGTCCTAGTTTCCTGCTTTCACCATGTCTGGCTGGCTGGTGGCTGCCTTGCTGGCAGCATAAATAAATGAAACACATCTTTACATAGTTAATTAAATATTCTGCAACTCAAACAAAAGTAATACATTTTTACTGAGTTAAACAAATATTCTATTCCACAACATTTACCTGTGGGTATAATGATAAAGTTTTAGTATACAGGTATAAATTACACTGGTTTATTAAAGGAGTGATAAGAGGTTCTCCTCTAAATCTATGACCATGTTACCCTTGGGTGGTTGGCTAGGTTTCCAATACCAGACATGATTTCCCTCCAGTTGAGCAGGCTTTAAGTCCATTTAGACAGCTGTTGGTTACCACAAAGTTCTGAGTGTCATTGCTGCACCTAGGGTTACCATGCTATGATGGTAATTGTTGTGGTTCATTGGCATTACAACAGGGTAAGAGTGCCATTGGCTTCCTTTCCCTTGTATGTTTGGGTATGAAACTTAGTGCCCAGAAAGGAAGATTCCAACTCAGAGTTTCCAAGTCCTGTATCTGAAGAAGAGGGCATCTTCAGCATAAGAAATTTATTTTTGATAGCTGGGAGGTAGCAAAGGATTAGAACAATAGCTTATTGTTGTGATAATTTATTTTACTCTGTGATCAAACACCCTGAATGTGGGTTTCTTACACCTAATAGAAAATATTAGATGGTCTATGGCTCTTGGCAGTGAGCACTATCAATTCAAGTGGGATGCTTCATTTAAACTATGTATGCACATGCAAGTGCCATCAAGTACACACACACAGTACATATATATGTACTATATATGATTTAATAAAGATAAAATATGATTCATCATGTCTCTTTTCAGATGTCTCTAGTGTTGTTTTCCTCCTCTCTCCTTGTCTAGCTGTATTGGCCTCCTTTCCCTCCCCAGTTAATCCCCCATATCCATCTTCCCATTTCCCTCTTTATATCACTTATGCTCTGCTGTTTCCATCTCCAATGCTCCCTCCACCACACTCTCCCTCTCCTCCCTTTCCTGAGTTCTGTATTTTCTCCAGGTTCTAGACTCACATGAAAGGTGTAGAGCTATAGTATTTGCGTTCCACATTCCTATTACTCATTTATCAGCTGAAGGCCACTTAAGTTGTTTTTATTTCCTAGATATTGTGAATAGATTAGCAAGGAGCATGTCTCAGTATCTATTGTGTAGAGTGTTGATATCTTTGGGAATATGCCTAGGAGTGCTGCATCTGTGTCTTATGGTAGATTTGTATGTAGCTTTTGGGAAGTTTTCCACACTGCTATCAAGATTGGCTGAATCTGTTTACAGTCACACTAATACTAATTGTGAGTTCCCCTTTCACTTTTCCTCCCCAGGATATGTCAGATGTTTTGTTGATTTTCTCAATTCTGATCAGTGCATAATATATTACAGTACTCTATTAATACAGCCTAATTGTAATAATATGTATATATATAGTGTGTGTGTGTATGCTTAGGTGTATGCTTGTGTATGTATTAGAATAGAGACCCTAAACATCAAACTAAACATCAGCAATTTGATTCTAATAAAGATGCTAAAAATATTCATTTACTGGAAAAATGACAATGTTTATAGTAAATTGTATTGGAAAGCAATATACACATGCAGAACAATTATGTGACATTGCTATGTTCCTTTTATGACAAAATGAAAATATCTAGATTTGAAAAGACTTCTGCAGTCATGCACACAATAATGCTGAATACCTGTTGTTGGTCTGCACAAAGCTAGCAGTCAACAATGAGTCATGAATGGATGAGGTCCTCAATGAGCCCTACCTCTTTCCTCTAGCGTATTGGCTGTTGATAGGTTTTGCATGAGAGACATTCATTGTCTTCAGGTTTTTATTCACTACTAAGCTCATCAGGTTCCAACAGATTGCTTCACACTTTTTATTTCACAAATAATCCTCATTAACCTCCATGGGTCTCAAAGCAAAATGAATAGTCATGAATGTGAGAAGGATAACTGTCCTGAAAAGGAGAATAGAATGGAGTGGTCACGAGATGGAAGGATGTGGAAATGAGAGTATACAGGATGAATTATATATACACTTGTGTGAAACTGTCAAAGAACAAATTTAATAATTAGTTTTAAAATTATTAAAGACATAAATGTAAGAAATGAAGCTGATAAGTTATGAGATACAGAGAATGCTTTGGGACTATGAAATGGGAAATGACTTGTCTTAGATGAAATCCTAACTGCAATGTAGAAAATAAATGGGAAGATAATTATAATCACAAGTAATTGAAAAGTTCCACACAGTGAAAGAAAAAACAGTGTGAAGATCAAACTACAAATCTGAAGAAAAAATTTATAATTCATAATGAACAGACAAAACTAACAGAAAATACTAAAGTAACCTGATTTTATAATAAGCAGTGGGCTTAAATCAATATTTTTTAAGAAGGCACCTGCTCACCATAACTAAACCTTAGGAAAGTGTAAATCTAATCCTCAAAATGTAATCATGTCACCTCAGTGTGAGTACATATCAAATTTTCACATAATTCTCAGTTTGATATGAAAGATGTGAAGGATAGGGAATAACATGGACAACAATAAGGAGGTTACACACATACACACATTAATACTGGAGAAAGATATGGTATAGCAATTCACTATTGTATATATACTAAAGAAAGTAAAACTAGTATGTAAAATAGACTTCTCCCAAGTTCTGTCCCACTTTATACCAACAAAATATACAGGGCCAGGAGACAGAGGCAACCAATCTGTTCAATTAACTTACAAATGAGGTCTGGCAAATACATAATCAGATAACTTCCTTTCATTTCAGCAAATATATAGTGTAATAAGCCAGGCACAGAAATAAATATTACATAGTCTCATTTATAAATATTATAGCATTTTATATCAGTCAATCTATGTTTTGCAGTAACTAGTACTATAGTAGTGTCCTAAGAGTCAAGGTAGGACTAGGTGGCGAAAGCATGGACTATGTGGACCTTTTCTTGTAACTAAGAATTTTCACTTGCTGCACAATATTTGTTGAAAAACTATAACTAGAACAAAATTAAATACTGATAAATAAATTATTGATTTTTTAAAAAAATAATATTCTAAATTCCCATTTGAAATTCCAAATCATATTGAGACTTCCATAAATACTGGCTGAATGTTCATTACTTAATTTTAACTAATTAATGTTTGTCAAGGTATTAAGATTAAATTTAGTTCTACATATTTTTCTGATTTCAATAATTCACCTTTTTCTCTTATTAGAACTATTAAGTGTAGCTAGAGTTGTCCTGCCTTGCCCACAATCAGGACAAATCTTTGTCACCCTCCAGTCCCACAGCCGTTCAGACCCGACCAAGTAAACACAGAGACTTATATTACTTACAAACTGTATGGCCATGGCAGGCTTCTTGCTAACTGTTCTTATAGCTTAAATTAATCCATTTCCATAAATCTATATGCTGTGGGATGTTAATGTATGTCCTGTGGGAGCCCTTCTTGGGTTCCTTGTGGCGTTACCCAGCAGGTTTGCATAGAGGATGATTAGGACCATGGGCCTGAGTGCAGGTGTCTGAGATGGTCTGCACTTGGCTGTACTGGGGGATGGTCTGTATGTCAAGTTGCTCTGATTGGTCAATAAATAAAACCTGATTGGTCGTGGCTAGGCAGGAAGTATAGGCAGGACTAACAGAGGAGAAATAAAAGAACAGGAAGGCAGAAGGAGACACTGCAGCCACCGCCATGACCAGCAGCGTGTGAAGACGCCGGTAAGCCACCAGCCACGTGGCGAGGTATAGATTTGTAGAAATGTGTTACTTTAAGATATAAGAACAGTTAACAAGAAGCCTGCCACGGCCATACAGTTTGTAAGCAATATAAGTCTCTGTGTTTACTTGGTTGGGACTGAGCGGCTGTGGGACTGGCGGGTGACAGAGATTTGTCCTGACTGTGGGCAAGGCCGAAAAACTCTAGCTACATCTATACCTTGCCACGTGGCTGGTGGCTTACTGGCGTCTTCACATGCTGCTGGTCATGGCGGCAGCTGGCAGTGTCTCTGCCTCAGCCTTCTGCTTCCCAGAATTCTCCTCTCCTCTTGTCCCACCTACTTCCTGCCTGGCCACTGGCCAATCAGTGTTTTATTTATTGACCAATCAGGGCAACAGATTTGACATACAGACTGTCCCACAGCAATTAAGTCTTTGTAAACATTCAATTGTCATATATTTTCATGAGCCTTAGTATCATATAAAAGGTACAAATCTAGAAATATTATGAATTCTTTTAAAAACATTTTATTAATTTGTATGTATGAATGTTTTACCTTAATGTATGTCTGTGTATCACATACGTACATTGCCTGCAGAGGCCAAGGTGGATTGCCTGAAACTGAAAAGGCAGGAGGGTGAGACACCTTGTGGGTGCTAGGAAGGTCGGCCATTGCTTTTATCCAGTGTGCTATCTCTCTGTCTCCTATTGTGAATGCTTTATCTAGGCAAGGGAAAATGACTAATGTGTGCGCTATTGAAATGATTATATTACAGTGTCTGTGTATATATTATTGTTTTACAGATGCGCCTAAGTTTGTTTCAAATCAGACAATGTATTACTCCTGGGAAGGAAATCCAATCAATATTAGTTGTGATGTGAAATCAAATCCACCTGCATCAATCCATTGGCGAAGAGAGAAATTAGTCTTACCAGCTAAAAATACCACTCATTTAAAGACCTACAGTGTAGGAAGGAAGATGATACTAGAGGTAAGCCTGTGGGAACACAGAATAAACATATTTTTACCAGTTTTTCATTATGTCAGAATATACTTAATTTAAATTTTTATAAGACATATCGAAATATTTATATATTTTTATTTAAAAAATTAATCTTGTATTGGTATAATATCCTATTATTATCTGTGTTTATATGTTGAAATATTTTTCTTGAATTTACTTTTTAAAAGTGAAATAATTATGTTGGTAAGAAAACACAGGGAGGTAAAATAATGTTTTTTTCCATATTATTTTATTATTTGTTGTAGTGTGTAACAAAAGTTGAAAATTGGTTAAACAGCTCTGATTATGTAATACAACTCATAAATCACTTTGATAAGGATGATTTTCAAGACACCCAGGTGCACTTTGTGATTTCCTTTTAGCCTTCCTTGCTACCTGCCTCTTTTTATAAAAGTCAAATATTTAACTTCAGTGTTCATGATTCCCCTGATTTTTGTTTATAACTATAATTCTTTGATTAGCATGTAAACCTATCAGTTGGTTAATAATGTGTAATTCTAGAATAGGTTCCTAAATAAAGCACTTGGGAGGAGATGCCAATGATTATGTATATATTACAAATATTTAAATTTGTACTGGAAATTTGACCATATACCTTGGATTATTTCATCTTATATTTTGTGCAGATTTTTAATATTGCTCTTGTTTAGTTTAGAATTTTTCTAACACTATCTTTAGTGTTTGAATTTATTAAATTTTAGAAAGAACAACTTGACATAGATATTTATTTGGATTCAGAGTTCCAGAATGTTCAGTTAGTAGTGGTTTGATCCCATACAGTTGGGCAGATCATTACAAAGGCAGGACCATGTGAGACATTCACTACCTCAGAAGAAAAAGCTGGGAAAAGACTTTCCAATCAAATGGATTTAAGAAGCAAGCTTGTGTAGCTATCCTAATATATAATAAAATAGACTTCAGACTAAAATCAATCAAAAGAGATCGGGAAGGACATGGCATATTTATCACAGGGAAAATCCAACAAGATGAAGTCTCAATTCTGAATATTTATGCCCCAAATATAAAGGCACCCACATTTGTAAAAGAAATATTACTAAAGCTTAAATCACACATCAAACCCCATACACGAGTAGTGGGAGACTTCAACACCCCACTCTTACCAATGGACAGGTCTGCCAGACAGAAACTTAAAAGAAAAATAAGGGAACAGACATTATGAATCAAATGGACTTAATAGATATCTACAGAAGATTCCACCATAACACAAAAGAATATACCTTCTTCTCAGCACCCCATGGTACCTTCTCTAAAATGGACCACATGCTTAGTTGCAAACACATCTCAACAGATACAAAAAAAAAAAAAAAAAAAAAATTGAAATAACCTCCTGTGTCTTATTGGACCGCCATGGCTCAAAGTTAGATTTCAACAACTACAACAACAAAATTTACAGAAAGGAATTCCCTTTATGTTTCATGAGAAGCAGAAAGCAAGAGAATGTTGATACTGGATGTTTTTTTTGTTTTTGTTTTTGTTTTTTCCCTTTTCCAATTTTATTTCATCCTGGTCCCCAGCCAATAAGATGGTGCTGTCCATGTTCAGTTTGGGTCTTTCCAACCCTCTCAAGAAACATCCACACAGGGATATCGACAGGTTATTTTAACATCTGACATCCAGAAATGTTGTCAATCAAAAGCAAACATCACAATATTTTTTTTTTTACTAACTATGGTTGGATGAGAGTTTGGAACACTGGTTTCAGGTTGGCTTCATTAATTCTTCCTTGCTTGATTCTTTCTTTATTTTCTTTCTTGCTTATTTTCCCTTGTTTCCTTTATATTTCCATGTCTTTCCATCTGTGATATGTTAAGTGATTTCTGGATTTGTTAAGCATAACATCACAATGGAATTATTTGTGATGCACTTGTAAAGCTAATGTTTCTTGGCCATTTTGTTCCTGAAATGGGAGGATCTGTGAATTCAATGTCTTATTTCCTGTTAAGTTCTCAATTCAGCATCAAACCAATTTTTGAGTTCATAAATTGAACCCCTTGAAAATGGCTCCAAAGTAGGTATCTTTTTATAGAGTATTAATATTAAAAAGAAAAACACCTGTACTGCAGTCATAGTACTTACTGTGGCTCTCCTGCTTCTTTTTATATTGATTCTATAAACACCAGGTTCCTTGTAGAAAGTACTAAAATCTTTCTCATAAGACTGGGGAATAAGAAAAGATTTTGCACATATATTTGTAATTTAATTAAACTAGGCTCGTTTATTAAAAGCCATGTGTAAGGATAATCAGTTTCTGACTCATTTCAGGGAACTCACACAAGTTAAATCTGTGCATTAAGCTGTTAAGCCTATGAACTTTTCTTAGTTGGATAGCTAACTAGAAAATGAATGGCACAGCTATTTTATACTTTACTTGTTCAGAATAATCATCTTCAGTAGACCTCAAAATTGTTCTCTTAGTAAATAGTCTCCCATTACCACTAACTCATTTCTTCTTTTAGCACAGGGTGTAAAATAATGCGCAATCTGTGTTGTTAGGATAGTCTCTCTTTAAATAGTTACAGGAATTGAACATTATATTTATTACCATCATCAAATATCTTTGAATTATGGACATTCAAGAATTACAGAATTGACCCCACCTTTAACCATTGGAATCCCTGAAGGTTAACTTAATTTTTGATTTTATTGTATAAAACTGAGGGCATGTCCTTTTCACCTAAACATAAAGGCAATGAAACCAAGATAATTACGAGAGATTTTAAATTTTTGTTTAGAACATTTTACAAGGCACTGTTTTCTTGCCAAATATCTTTCATGAAAAAAAAAAAAAACATCCAGGTCTAGAAGTAAATATTAAAATACATAACAAGGCATAGTAGCTTATTCATGTTCTCAACACTTCAGAGGCAGAATCAGGGCAGCCTCAGCTACTAGTGAATTTCAGATCTACATGGGATTTAGAATGAAACCATTCTGAAAACAAACCACCAACCAAAATGGGGAAACAGTGTAGGACCTGTGGAGGACTTGCCCCCACACTTATTCACCCCAGGAACTCGTGAGGATTGAGGGATAAAAGACTTAGTTAGAAGTAGAGAAGGGAGAGAGAGAACAGAGAGAAAACACAGGATAGACTAGGGTGGGCCTGAATCCTTATCCGCCGGCCCAGAACTTCATTCCAAACATCTGTTTATAACCATGCCAAGGAGTGGAGCAAAAGATCTCCCCCTTGCCTGTTACAGTCCCCAGGTCCAATCAACCTCTTATGCAGTCCTGCTGAATACAGCCACTAGGCTCCAACAGGTCCCTCTTCTTTATATTTTAAAAGAAAAAAATCTTGATGCAACCACCTCAAACTTAAAGACAAGTAGATTAACATAATTTTAATATAAATATTGTTATGCATAGCTACAATTTTCTCAATCTTACATCTTAATATTTCTTGCTAACAAACATAGGATAAACTTCTGATGCATACGGCTTAAACTGAAATACTTTCTTAACTTCACCAAACCATGGTGCATCACTATATATAGGTTAACACAATAATTTCTACAGGCCTACTCTCAACCTGCCAACTGCTCTCAACCTACAAGCCTACGCTCAACCTACAAGCCTACTCTTAACCTACAAGTCTACTTTCAACCTATAATTTAAAACTATACAAGATACAACATTAATTCACTCAAGTAACACAAAAATATTTTTTAAATTAAATACACCAAGGAATATTAATACTCCCCCTTTTTCTTAAAAAAGAAACAGAATCAAATTTCTCTATTTAAATAATTTCATTATTACATAGACAGTTTTATAAGTAGTTCATAAGTCATCCCTGTTGATAGAGTCTATATGCATAAGCAAATTCAAACTGCCCCATTGTAATGAAATCACTATTGTCCATTTTATTTTTAAGTTAAAAAATTCCAAAGAGTTTTGGTACCATTCCTAAAAGATCCTTTGAGCTTGTCAGCTGCCCATAGTCTGTGCATATCTGTTAGAATCGTAATGAATCTTAAGCAAACAGTTCCAAGTAGAAGTCAACACAACCAAAACTTTTTAGTGTAAGCAAATCTCTCTGAAACCGCAGCTTTCAGATACTGCTGTGCTTTGTAGTCTATAGCCTTCCATAACCAGGCTAGAGAGCTTTACCTCATAGCCATACCTGCTCAAGGCACCTTCAGCTGAAACTGTGGGCCTTCCCATGGCAACCCTGGCTTTGGGAGCAAAAGCCATTACCTGCACCATCGATGGTCCAAGTGCTCAGCAAGCCTGGTCCTATAGGACCTACTTTTAGTAGAAACATGTCTTAAACTTTGAAGTTCCTTTGAATTTTCTTTGACTACATGATATATTTTCTTAAATTTTTTTCTATCAGAAGATAGTTTTACCATTGAATTGGTGTATCAAAATGAAGACATTCATCCAGTTAATGAAATAATAGGTCAAGCATGAAACACTTCAACTCAGAATGTCTAGTTTTGTGGATTTTGTCTTTAAAATGTTTGCATTATACTGACTGAACAGGTGGCATTTATGCATTTAGGAATACGTATATATGTTTTTACAAATGTTCTGTAACAACAATGGAAAAAGATGTTATAATTTGAAAGAGTTCATGAAGGGTGTATAGGTGGGTTTGGAGAGGTGAAAGTGAATTGGAAATTGATGCAATGATATTAAAATCTCAAAAATAAAAGAAGTGAAAATACATGAAACTAAAAGACATGTTTGCATTATTTAATAATGTTTGTTGGAAAAATGAAAAGAGTTCTATGAGGAGTCATGTAAAATAACTGAACAAATGTACTAGTAGCACACATGCTTCAGCCTTTTAAAAATATCCTTGATGTTTTAGCATTTTCATTTTTATTATTATGATTATTTTAGATTGCCCCTACATCGGACAATGACTTTGGACGATATAACTGCACTGCTACTAACCGTATAGGCACAAGATTTCAGGAGTATATTCTTGAGTTAGCAGGTGAGTATAGGACAGTAACATCTGACATTCATAAAGTAATTTTATACACAAATGGAACTTTAAGTTAATAAAATTTTATCAACTAATTTCACATGAAATCAAAAATAATATTTATAGTTATTTGTGTCATAATACAAAACACTATTTAAAGTGATAAACCAAGAGTTACAAAATACGACAAAGAATTTGACATAATGAATAGTGAATATTTACAATCTATTTAATATTTAAAGCTCATTTTAAAATTTAATTTCTTCTGATGTATATGTGAGATTTTTTAATAGTATGCAACATGTATTTTAAATAAAATTATGTTTAAAATAATGTAAAACAACCTTTAAAAATAAACATAAATAGAATCATTCATAAACATGCCAGTTTTATTTAAAATCTAGTGTAATTCATCCAGGAGGAATGCGTTGCTTCTACAGTGGATGTGTGAACATTCAGACAGAAAACAATTCAATAGATACAATCTTAAATTATTTTTAATTTGTCATCATAGGAAATGCTTCATGAAGCAACTGATCAATATCAACACCACTAGTAATGAGAAAATTATTCTTGGTCCTATAGGAGGCAATCAAAAGGGCACAGAGTAATCTTTGTGATATTTCTCCCCATAAGCTTGAGGAGACTCTAACCTAACAAGCATGAAATTTAAGAACATGTCTCCAGTGCAGTAAGCAGAAGCCAAAGCTCTCATTAAGTCAACATACTCTAAAGGCTTACATGAAACAATGCTCTTATGTACTTTGTTCATTAAGGTCTTATAAAATTAAATTAGTTTTAAAAACAAAGAAGCTTAAAAGAAGCTAAGGCAAATTATCAAATGCATGTAATAATTGTATGAGACAAAATAATTATCATCTTAGGTAAAATTATTGACAAAATCAACAACTATTTGTGGCTCACGAATTGGTAGTAAATGGCATTGTGCATATAATCACTCATTGAGGAATAGCGTTTTCTGAATTGAAGGCAAACATTTTATTCAGAAATGTGACTATTAAAAAAAAACACTCAAATATCTTTAAAATACCAAAACATTGTCCTACACATGATGATGTAACATTTAGTAACATTTTGATTCTATATTATTATGGAGATAAGATACATTCATACTAAACATAATATATTCATGAATTGGACAGTTTATGCTTTATGCTCCATTTTGCTATTTTCTCTGATGTAGAACAGCTTGATCAAATATATTATGACAAGTATTTTTAGCCTTATTGAATCATGTAGTTATAATCATAATTCTCATTATAATTTAGTGAAATTCATAGATTAATTTCATCTATTTATCAGACAGAAATGGATATTCAGGGGCTGTGAAACATTATACCTTTAGACATGTTTGTGTGCACATAAATACAACTTTTATTTCTGTCCACACTATGGTTTAACAATGAGCATGAGCACATGTAAGCTGGTTCAAAGGGCTTCCCAAAGTCTCACCTGCAAACATCATTTCTACTTGCTTTGCCTATGAACATAATGAAGCAAAGCTTTTTACAATAATTTTTATATTTTCTGCATGTTATAAAAAACATACATTATTCTATGTTACAATACAGAAATTTTATGATATATAATATGTGTAATGTTGCAATCAGGATAATAAATATTATATTTCTTTAAATATTATCAGTTCTTATTTTGGAGTTCTCTTGGACAATCTGGGGTAGTAGTATTAAGAAAGTTTGATCAAATAACATCCAGTAGCTAACAATGGGCACCTCCACTTGGGGCTGAAGGTTTCCTTTCTCCATGCCACAGAAGACATTCACAGGTCTACCTAAGTGGACTGACATAAGACAATGTGAGTTTGTGCTTTCAAAGCACCAAGAAGAAAGAAAGTGCTCAAAGGTAGGAGATAGTTGTTATTACAGTCTACCATAGATCATAAAGATAAATTTTCTTTTCAGTGGACATTAGTGGGGTAATGCATTTTTAGCTACAAAACACAGATTTAATGTAATTGGTAAATGTGTGGTGAATTGAAAAGGACCTCGACTATTTTAGACATTCAATTCTTATAAATAACATTTTTTCCTTTTTTTTTCTTTCTAGAATCTTACTTGGCATACTTGTTCCTATTGCTATTAAGTGAAATCTCTGATATGGCACTGCACAATTGATTTTTCTTAACCTTCGTTCAGGGCCTGTACTTACCACTTTTAAAGTTCAAGTTGTCATATTTGACTCATCTTTTTAACCTACCGGGACCCAGTCAAATTCAATATTTTAGTTTTCTTTCCAAGATTGATTTAGTTCATAAATATCATAAAGCCACCACCTATATTTTCATCTGTTACAGATAAAACTCTAGAAGTCACTTTGGAGAACAGGGAGCTGATTAGAGGTTAAGCTATGTCAATTGAGCAGAATTTTATAGATAGAGAGTAATTGTCAGTTCAGTTGTCTATGTGATCAGATGGCATTGTACCATAAAATGGGGTAAAGTTAGTTCATTTGAAAGTCACAGTTATATTATGTGAATACAAACCTAGGTTTCTCTCAGTGAAATACTATGTAAAGATGTGCACATTGATATTTATTTAGAGAATTCATTGAGTAAACAGATTTTCAGTAACTAATCATAACATCCTTTGATTTTTTTTTTCATGATCATACTGTAAGAAAAGCACAGCTTATGGTAACAATGATATTGTCAATTTTTTGACCAATTCCTAACTGCTAGTTAACTACCTACTCAACAAATGCATGTAGAGATTCCTCTAGGTGCGGTATACTCCTCTGGATCTCAGAATGAAAAGTTGAATGAGGGAAATACCCAGTCAATTAGAGTTTAATACATATGGGTTACAATAGAACTTAAAAAAAAAAAAAAAAAAAAAAAACTTGGCGATGTAAAATTGATTTCTGATTGGAGTTTCTGGGAAAAGCTTCAAATAGATGTGAGCTTTTGAACTGGGACAGATAGGAAAGAAGAACTGAGGCCAGTAACAATGGAAAGACTAAACAGGTCAAGGTGACATTGACAACAAAAATACTGTGCTATGAAAGAGTGAGAATTACTTAGAAATGAGGAATTTAGTGGAGGACAGCAGAAATACGTTCTGTGAGCAGCCCAGTGTTTGGCAGTGCGACTAGCAAAGTAATGAAAGATCAAGTCACAGATTTCCTTTGAATAAGTTTATAAGTTTATATTCTGTCTATAGAAGTAGAAGACTGAAGAATGGAGATGTTTATTCATAATGCAGAATGACCCGGTTGTTTTTCAACAACCACAAGAAAAAGATTTAAGCTCAGCATGAGGTGTAAGCAGTTGTTATTTTCAAGTTTCTCTAGACACCTTTATTCTATAAAATATATGAATGGATGGATTGATGAATGGATGGAAAGATGATAGATAGATGATAGATAGGTAGATAGATAGATAGATAGATAGATAGATAGATAGATATAGATAGATATGTAGATGGATAGATACACAGAGACGGCTATCTGAATTTCTTTCTCAGTGTACTAAACGTCGGTGTGTTATACTTTATTGGCTAATGAGACATAGTTGAAGATAGCAATATAAAAGAATATATGTTATACCTATAACTTTAAAGAATATCAAGAAACATTGAAATCTTGATAGTGAATTAAAAATTCAATGAAAAAATGTTAAAGATCAGAGATAGACCCAATAAACTACCTAACTAGAGTCTTTGAGTCAATGAACAAATAAAATCAGAAATGATTATGCAATTTGTATAACCAATTCTAAGGATATATTGTGAACATAAATAGTCAAATCCTCTTAATATATCAATGTAATAATTATTTGAATTTTTAAGCTGCTGAAAACCAGGAGAATATTGAAATTTAAAACAAGTGACAAGGATTTAGATGTTTGTCACTTAGATTAAGGTTCACACTTTTCTAAATCTATGTTTTTCTTGAAAAAATATCTTCATACAATATATGTGATCATCTTCTCTTACCCTGATTCATCCTAGATTCTACCCACCTCTCAACATACCCAACTTTATTTTATTTTTCTCTCTCATTTTCTTAAAACAAACAAACACCAAGAAACACATATCCATACACAAAAACAAACAAACAAACAAAACACCCCAGAAACCTAAATATCCAATCAAAACACCAACAATAATAAAAATAACCAATCCAAACAAGATTAGACATAAGCACTACAAAATCCCATCAAGTTCATCATTTTAAGTTGATCAACTACCCTTTTTCATGGAGCTGGCCACAAAGTATGGTCAATATACCTATTATAGCTACATTGAATAAAACAATTATTTCTTTGCCAGCAGTGTGTATCAATTTCAGATCTTCTTTAGGGATAGGAACATGGGACTACTTCCAGCTTTCAGTGCAAGAACCTTTGTGGCTTGTACCTGTGTAAGCATCATTCATGGTGCTCCTCTCTCTGTGAGTTCATATACATATCAGCCCTGCTGGGTCTAGAAGACACTGTTTCCTTGGAGTCATCCATCACTTCTTGCTCTTACAATTTTTCTGTCTCCTCTTCTGCATAGGTCCCTGAAATTTGAGGGAGGAGTTTAATAAAGACATTTCACTAACATACTTTGTCTATGTTAAAAAGTACCTTAGAGTTGAAAGTATCTGGTGAAAGCTCCTGCCTTGAAAACATTTCCCTCAATAAATCCTCACATGGAGTAAAGAGCAAATGTGGTACTTAGAGCTCCTTTTGTAAGTCATAATCACATACACCAGAGTGCTGCCCATATTTTAAAAGATCCCAATGTTAATATTTTAACATTGACATTAAAATATTGAGAGTGTTCATATTAGATCATTAGTCAAAAGAAAAAATAAATCTCTGTAATCTTATTAGAAATAAAAAGTCATTCAAACAGACCAGATGAAGCCCATCTCTGCATAGTTCTTAAATTGACACAGTTGACATCTTACTGTTGTAGTGTGCCTATGTGTTTCAATTCTTTTTGTCACAACTCACTTAGGATTTTAGTCAGACAGATAAGGAATTGCATTTGTTATCATAAGCAGAACAAACTTATCATAAACACTTGTGTAAAAAGTCAAATTAAAGCAAATTCAGTAGTCATCACCTAGCTTTGAGCTGCCAAAACACATCCAATAAGACCCAGGGTTCAGTTCTGAAGCTATTAATGGAAGATGAGGAAACTTTTCTTCCAAACTGCCACACTACTGATGTTACAGACATACCTCAGACTGAGATTAAACCATGGACTGAGGACCCCAGTGGCTCCACGCCTTCATGTCTGCAGATGCTTTTGTCCGTGTGAACCTCCCATAACACGAGAACAAGATTCAACACTCTGGCAAACAAAGCTGTGAGCACCTACTTTTCATCTAAAATGCCAATATGAATCTGGGCAAAGAAGAATTGGACTATTCAATCCATGTGATAAATGAGAGAGAGTTAAAATAGGAAACAAGATTAAGTATTGAAAAGACAGGATCTATAAACAAAGAGTTTATAAACATCAGTTTCTTCTGATGTCATGGTGGTATTCTATGCATAGTTAGAATCTCAAAGAGGAAAACCTGACTCACAGCCTATGTCATCTACTCTCACTGTTCATAGCTATCCAGTCCTCAGAAGCTAAGACCGTGGCAGAATTTAGGAAGAACATATGCCAACATCGTGTCAGGAAACAGAATAATATGCTGCCTTAGGAAAATGTAGGACCATGTTGCTTCAGCCATTATAGTTTTACATTACAGATTGATGTCAGATAATACAAGATGTCCAGTTCTGGGTACCTCAGCATAATAAGGCCACATTGGTCATGTATGACAAACACACAGGTAACATCATATTGGATGGAAGGGGGTTTGAAGAGCTTTCCTCCACAGCAGAAAAAAAAAAAAAAAAAAAAAAAAAACAAGAATGAATTTTTTTTTAACTAATTTGTTCAACATAGTATTAGAAATATTAACTGAAGGAATTATGTAAGGGAGTAATAACTCACTCCCAACTTGTCTTTGTTTGCATAGTCTTATATATAAACCCTAACTATTCCCACACAAACTGATAAACAAATGGTCTA
Source organism: Peromyscus leucopus (assembly GCF_004664715.2). Taxonomy (NCBI): domain Eukaryota; kingdom Metazoa; phylum Chordata; class Mammalia; order Rodentia; family Cricetidae; genus Peromyscus; species Peromyscus leucopus. The sequence continues at coordinate 16,864,290 of NC_051073.1, read as the reverse complement.
AAATGTAACAGAACATAAAATCGACATACATATTAGTAAATAATATTTCTATGTACTAGCACTATCAAAATGCCTGAAAAAATAACCAATGAAACAATCCCTAAATAGCTAAAGACAATATGTGGTAAATAAGAAACCAAGGAGAAGATCTCTCTTTACACACACAAAAATCATAAAATATAATTGACTGTAAAGTGAATAAATAAATGTGTATCCTTTATTCTCGAGGTCAAAGAATGTCATTATTAAAAGACCCAATCTACCTGAATTTATATATATATTCAATATAATCTAAATAAATGTACCAATAAAAATGCTTCACAGAAAAAATAAGTCTCAAAACATCAGGAAAAATGGAAGACTTCAGAGAGACAAAGCAATCTTGAAGAAAATAAAAAAAAAAGCTATTCAAAAAATACTAATCAAGAGCTCCTTCATAGCTAAAGAACACTCACCCATTCTCTTCCATTTCTTTAATCTATCAGTGCATGTGGCATGCTTTATGTTGTATAACTTCACGTTAACACACGTTTCTGAATAAACGGGAACCCATACTAAGTACCATGTGAATATGTTTCACGTCACCACTTTGTGTCTAACTCTTATAGCACAATGAGTCTTAGCAAGAGTCACCCTCATTGCCCAGGCTGTTTCCTTTGTAGATGTGCCCTCTAGTCCCCATGGAGTGAAGATTATAGAGCTGTCCCAGACTACAGCCAAGATCTCGTTCAACAAACCCGACTCCCATGGAGGTGTGCCTATTCATCACTATCAACTGGACGTCAAAGAAGTGGCGTCAGAAACCTGGAAAATAGTACGCTCCCATGGAGTTCAAAGTGAGTTCTTTCAATATATGCTGAGTCACCAACTCTGATATGCAATGTATCTCTATGGTTTACTCTTTACTGTTCTTCCTTTTTTTTCTTTCCTTGCAGTTGGATTGGAAAATCATAGCCACTTCCTTATTTTATCTAAGAATAACTTTAATATAGAGCTGAAATTTTTCCTATTTTTTTTTCTTCAGAAAGGGGGCTCTTCATTTAAAGTTCTGAGCATCAAACACAGTTTTTTTAGATGTCACACTAGGTACTTTCCATTGTACTATATTCTGTTATTTAAACCATCTACTTTAATAAGAATAGAATGGCTAAACTAATTTGCTAAAATCATATTCTAGGAGAAAATTTAATTTTATCCCTTCATGAAAAAAACAATTGCTGACATGCTGTGTATGTAAGATGAATATTCTGAAATGTGTCCTTATTTTTATTTATTCACAATTCTGTAAATAGGTATGAATGAGATATTACAAAACAGATAATTGACCCAGATAGTTTAAAGCCATCTACATAAGTTCATATGTCTATTATGTTTGTTTCTAACTTGTGTTTTGAAAATACACAACTGAAAAATTGAAATGTTTAGGTTGTACCATTAAAGTAACTGAATTGTCTGTCTCTGAAAAGTTAAGATAACACAGATTATGCCTGTTAGCAATGGAGAATTCTGTTGAGACTTGATAAGGTGACTTGATTTCTTATTACATTATAAGTTATAATAGGAATTAATAAGAGTACAAGTTTATGAGAATGCAGGTTAGAATAGTCTCTAATAAAAGTATGAATGAGGATATCAGTGCTGTCTACTTACTTTGTCAGATCTCCAACTCTACCCTAACTCTTTTGAGGTGTGCAAGTATAATCACGGACCTATTCTGAGATGATAAAAGGGAACAGATCACCATGCAGGGAGAAGATGGAATTGCTTGTTTATCACTCGTCAGGCTATTCTCAATTTCTGTAATAGTAACAAACATGATATTTTATAATAAGAATACCAAAAAATTCAATGAGTTAGCTATTGATTATTTACTTTACACTTTGTATATTGCTACAAATAGATTAAGTTAATATTGCTTCTTTAATTTTGGTAAGGTATTAGCTTAATCAGGAAAACAGGGACATGCTTCAAATTCTATAAATGTATTTCCACATCAAAATTACAGAGGGATGTTCAAGGTTTGCATGAAGCACAGTTCATGCCAATTTTAGAAGTGTTTCTTGCTGCTGTCATAGTTCAAACCTGATAGACAACACATTTTAACACTTGGCAAATGAAGGCTCTTTCATAAATAACAAAGAAATTCATCAAAGTATTTACTTATTTATTTACTTCAATATTTATTATCTAATAGTTATTACATAGATGGAACCAGAGCTTCTAGGTATCTTCTGAAAGGAGGCATCTAACAGGTTATGAAGCATGTCCTGAGGATAGTTTGAAAATTGGTTGACCTCAGGCAAGTTGACAGTGATATTTTCTTACATATTGTCTAAGATGGCCATCCCATATAGTCTTTTTATCTCCTCGTTCTTTATTTCACTCAAATACAACTTTCTGTGGGAAGACCATGGCTAGCCATGCATCTTTCTGAACCTATAGCAACCCAGAGCAAGGGCAGACGGTATTCTCTTCAACTAGGCAACCTGAGGCCTTTGGGCTGCTCTTCCTCCATATCTACCATTCTATCATTTTTTTGTTTATGCTTATTATAAGGAGCACTAGCGTTTAGGTGTAAATATTACTAAATATAAATGGAGCCACAGACATCACCATCTTCCCTTAATTTTCCTTTTTTTTTTTTTTGAGCTGTCTGTATCCAATGTTAAAGATCTGGTTTATGAAATCACTAGCCAGAAATTGAAATACTTTGCACTTTTTTTCGTATGTTTCAGGTGTGTCCCTTTGTGCTCAGTGTCAGTTCATTCATTTATTTAGGAGTGTTTAGTTGATGCACTGTTTCTTTTTCTTATTTGTAAATTATTATGCATTGCATATTGTTCATATCTATATCTAATTACTGACATCATAAATAAAACAGCACTTTCTTGGTTTTACTCTTGTGTAGCGGGGAAATATCACCATGCAATTACTTTCCTGTTTTAGCTTCCAGTCTTAAGTATCTCACCAATTACCTACAAATCCCAACAGCTGAGTCAGCATCTGATCCCAGACTTAGCACACAGTGGAGATAAAACCATTGTAATCTTACCCACTATTTATCTGGTGTATGTTCATGCCAGCCATTGAGGCAACAGTCAACTAATTTTCAAATATATTGTCTTGGAAACAAATTGTGTGTACATATTTTAACCTTTTAAACAAAGTAGTGTGTGTGTGTGTGTGTGTGTGTGTGTGTGTGTGTGTGTGTGTGTAGGACACATGTTACTAATATTTCTAAATATTTCAGTTGGAGCTTTTCCCCCATGGTATTTGGTGTGTTCATTGGTGTTATCCTTGTTCAGCTCATGGTGGTCTGTTTATTGCTGCTCTATTAGCAATAGATAGGAAATGGAAACAACCTAAATGCCCGACAACCAATGAATAGATAATGAAACTGTGACACTTATACACTATAAAATACCATTCTGATGTAAAGAAAATGGAAATTATGAACTTTGAGGGCAAACAGATGGGACTAGACAGTGAAGACTTTTATAATTTCAAAATAATGAACCTATGAAAACTTCTAGTTTCACTTCACATTTTGGATAATTTTCACTGCTTTGTAATTCCTGCTTCAGTAGTTTCCTGATCAGAGATGGGTGGGAAGCAAGTTAGTTATGTATGGCATTAATGTGTAAAAATTCGAATGTTTCTATTCACATTTATTAGATATGATAGATGCAGATAACATGCTGGTATCAAACCACTTTCCAGTCTCATGACACTGTTTACTAGTCGTATGGCATTCCTTTCTTAAGTCACCATTTTTGTCCCTATGTAGTATTTGTTCTCTGGAAAATAGAAGCCAGTGTTAGAATATGGATCTCCTGTGTTTTGCTGCATCACAATGATAGACTTGCTATATGTAAGAAGATAATTTGGATCAGGTATAGTAACTGGCACAAACTTTACTGCTTTAGGAACAGCTAATGTTGTTTTGTATGGTTAACAATTGCCTGATTTAACAAGCAATATCATCGGAATCCTAAAATAAGGGAAATATTTGGTGCAAGTAAAGAAATGTTTCAACCTCGTTATTCTCTTTACCCCCAAGTTTGTGACAAGGTTTGGTGCCTCACTTCGACTCTAGGAATAAAAATATTTCTAATTATAACTTTCAAACATCATTAACTAGCAATCTATTACGCATAGTTTTGTAGACAAAACACAGATAGTTATACCTGTTGAAATGCTACATGCATTTCAAGTAATATTTGGGCTATACAGAAGGAAACTGGGGTGAATGTGCTGGTCTGGAGAGCGGGAGGTGTGAAATGAAAGACTGGTCAGATAATACCAACTGAACCAGGCCCTCTGGATAAGTGAGACAGTTGATTAGCTTGAACTGTTTAGGAGGCCCACAGGGAGTGGAGCCAGGACCTGTCCTTGGTGAATGGGCTGACTTTTTGGAGCCTGGAGCCTATGCTGAGACACTTTGCTCAGCCTTGGAGTATGGAGAAGGGGACTAGACCTGCCTTGTCTGAGTCTGCAAGGCTGGCTGACTCCTCAGGGGAGACCTTGCCTTGGAGGAGTTGGGAGTGGGGGCTGGGTTGGGGGAAGGGCTGGGGATGGAAGGAAGGAGGAAGGAGGACGGGGAATCTGTGGCTGATATGTGAAATTAAGTTAATTACAAAATAAAAATACTATAAAAATTTGGCAAAACATGTAATTTTTAGGATCCACTTATAACATGGGTCAGTACTTAACAATACAATAACGCCAACTAAATAATTACTGAGGTATTATATCTTATAATGTATGAGGTATCAGGAAGAAAGAAGCTGTAGGGTGATACATAGCTTAGGGTATTGTGGTGTTGATTTAATGCGTGACTACTTATCTAAAAATGTATCATTCACACACAGAGTAATATAAAATGTAGATAAATTTTAACATATGATTTATTTTTTATTTCCTTTTAATCTGGCACATAATATCTTACAAAATTGAGTCATATAATATTTTTATATGTATAATGATTGGGTAGAAATCAATTTTTCTTTCTCTATTTTAATGTTATTTTTATAAATAACTTGATATATTGAATTATAAATTTATTTTAAGGTATTTATGTTTTATTTGATTTATATTATTGTCTTACTTATACATTTCCTCAGGAAAAAAAAAATTGGATGTTATCTAACTTAATGAGGAATTAGGTACTTTTGTGTTACATAAAAGAATTAAATAGAATGTCCCAGTATGCTGACACACATCTGCCATTCCATCACCCCGGGTCTTAAATGGAACTTTATCTTTGCCACTCTCTCTCTTTCTGTCTTTCCACTCTCTCTCTCTTGCTCTCCTCTCTTTTCTGTTTTCCCTCTCATTTTTAACCTCCATCAAAGAGTAGACCATATTGATGAGTATAATACACATACTCTCTTATTGTATTCTTATTGATGTGTTGTAGAAAAGTATCTTAGTTTGCATTTTATGATATAGTACAGACACATATGCTAAACAGTGAGTCATAGACAAGGCAAGCTGGAAAGCGCTCATAATCACTAGTTCACTTTTTTTAATATTGTGATATACCAGTTCCTAGGTATAGATTGTTCTTTGGAGGTAACTGAGAGCCCCTTTACACTTCAGTAGACATGGCTATTCCATAAGAAGAACTATATATGGCCTGTCACCTCTCAGTAACGAAAAGTTATTGTGATATCATTACAAGTTATAGTTCAACATGTATAGGCTGTAGTGATGCTTTTAATCCAGTTGTTTATAGTTTCTCATACCAATCTGAATTTCCTTCTTTCAAAGGATATGATTTCACTTTTACACAAACAATTTTAAATAATCAGTGTTTAGAGTTATCTCTAAACCTATACAAATTTACTACTCATAATGGGTGTTAGTGCTTAAAAAATTCATTACAGGAATATTTTCTGTGATTACACAATTTTCAACAGAAATGTGCCTGAAGGAAAAAGCTAGCCTTTTAAAACATATATATTTCATGTGGTAAAGTAGAAATTGACTATAAAGTTCTTCTGTCTGTGTTAAATGCAAGTATAATAAACTCGTGAATTGCAAGAAGAGGAGTGAAATGTAATCCACACTAATTCCCTATTTTCAGGGAAAGTGATTTTGTCCTGATTTGCATCTTGCAGTGGAGTTTCTGCCTGGTAAAATTCAAAACAAGTATATTTGGTGCTGTTTTTAATTGTATCCATTTTTTTAAAGGAGTACGTCAGGGTTTGTATGCATGCATGTTTGTGTGTATGTGTATGTGTGTGTGTGTGTGTGTGTGTGTGTGTGTGTGTGTGTGTGTGTGTGAGTTTCTGTGTATGTATGTGTATTTTAATATAATAAATTTAAACCATATTGTTTAAAGTATTCACATACTAACGTAGGAATAAAAAAAAAGTGAAATAATTTCATTAACAATTTCTTATTCCCCATCCCTTGCCCTCCATTATGTCCCTCACCCACAGTTTGATGTAGATCATGTAGCTCTCATCAATTTCTCCTTCACTGGGTAATCCATGCATCCTTCCTAGGGTCCTCCCTGCCAGCTAGTGTCCCTGGAGCTGTGGGTTGCAGTCTGGTTATCCTTTGCTTTACATCTTGTATCTACTTATGAGTGAGTACATACCATGTTTGTCCTTCTGAGTCTGGGTTACCTCACTCAAGATGATATTTTCTAGTTCCATCCTTTTACCTGCAAATTTCATGATGTCATTGTTTTTCTCTCCATTGTATGTATATATGTACCACATTTTCTCTTTCCATTCTTTAGTTGAGTGACATCTAGAACATAGGGGAATGGAGGTTCAAGCTGGAACAGGGACAGGGTGGGAGAGCAAGGAAAAAGATACCACAACAAATGAAGACATCATGGGAATAGGGAGAAACAGAGTGCTAGGGAAGTTCCCAGAATCTACAAGGATGACCCAACCTTAGACTACTGGCAATGGCCGAGAGCGTGCCTGAACTGGCCTACTCTGGTGATCAGATGGCTGAATACCCTACCTGTCATCATAGAATTCTCATCCAGTGATTGATGGAAGCAAATGCAGAGATCAACGGCCAGGTGCTGGCAGAGCTCCAGGAGTCCAATCAATGAGTGAGAGGAGGGATTCTGTGAACAAGGGGCATCAAGACCATGATGGGAAAAAGTATAGAGACGACTAGCCAAACTAGTGGAAATGCATGAACTGTTAACCAATAGCTGAGGAGCCCCCATGGTACTGGACTAGGCCCTCTGGATAAGCAAGACAGTTGTTGAGCTTGAACTGTATAGGGGGTCCCCAGGCAGTGGGACTCAGACCTGTCCCTAGTGCACGAGTATTTTGGAGCCTAGTGCCTATGATGAGAAACTTTGTGCAGCCTTGGTGCAGGGAGGAGAGGCTTGGACCTGCCTCAACTGAATGTACCAGGCTCTGCTGACTCCCCATGGAGACTTTGCCTTGGAGGTTGTGGGAATCAGGTGTGGATTGGGGAGAAGACTGGGGAGTGGAAGGAGGGAGGACAGGGGAATCTGTGGTTGGTATGTAAAATGAATAAAAAATCTCTTAATAGTAATAATAATCTAAAAAAACAACACAACAAAAAGCAATTTCTCAACTGTTAAAAACTATTTCACACATATAAGATAAAGACACAAGTCTGTACTAATTGTATGTATAGACTGATCTCTTATATGAGATTGCATTTCAAATAACTATCTACGTAGTAAAATTCATGATTTTTCCTGTACATACTTGATTTTAGTAATTAGAAGAACACTTTGAAGAAATGATGGTAATAAGTGCCAATATGGCATCTGTAACTACTGAGAATATATGAATGTTGTATTGACACTTTGTAGAAATTTAATCTGCAGGAAGTTGTGCAAGTTCATAGCTCTCAGAACCTAACATGAAGCGCTCTTCTCAGCACTCAAGTGTAGACTCTATAGACACTTTAAAATTCATCAGAAGTACAGTTTAAATGTATGATGGAAAACTTTAATGCCACTGACTAATCTTTGTGAGTGGTCCATCTCAGTTACCTGGATAGTGCATTGCTTGTCAGCACACCCTAAAAATGCTCCCTTAAATTCCATGTATGTTAAAATTTTAAATAATTACCAGCATATGCACTCTTTGTTAATTATACCTATGAAGATTATTTATGATTCTTCTACTACAGTAAGTGCATGCTGTGAAAGTTTAAGGATTGTAAAGTATTTTCCCTATTCAGTTATGAATTATATTTACATTTCAGTGTCTTCCTTCATTAGAGTCATTATACAATGTACTATTGACATTCAACTAAAAATGCTTGCAAAGACCTGCTGAACCTTCACACTGGTACTTGATTTTTTTTTTTTTGCCCTACATTTTACAAAAGCATAGAATTTGTCATCGAAAGGACAAAATATGTTTTCTTCCTCACTTTAATGATTTTCTGATACACAGTGCCTGTGAAGAAGATGCAAGCTTTATTTTGGCATAGCTACTACCTGACATATTAAATGGACTCAATTAAAATTAAATGAAAAATAAATTAAGAGGAACTTAATTAAAAATATTTTATTGTCTGAGATTTTCATCTCAGTATTTTTACTATTTTAAACTCTAACTTTTCCCCAACCCACCTCCTACCACACAATCTTGTGAGATATATATATATATATATATATATATATATATATATATGGTTTAATTATTAAATTATTGAATAAAGATAAAAATTTAATGTACCAATGATCAAATACCTATATATAATGTTAAAGTCAGTAAGAGTACAACACACAATTGTTTAATCATATTAAATTACTTCAATATATGTATATGTTTGTGCACATTGGTATCTGTTTGTCTTGTTTATCCAAACACAAAGTATAAATTCCACATCCAAACTTTGTTTTATTCTATTTGAGATGTGATTTGACTACCTGAGAAGTTACTAACTCTCTTATATATAGGTGCAACTAATGCCTGTTAACCTCCATGAAGTCCATGTGATTGTGCTCAGGACAATAAGCATTTTAGTGCTGGGTTGGAATTCAAGACTTCATCATTGTTAGTCAAGCTCCATCCCTGTTTCCAAGAACAATTATTCTCAGCTCTTTTAAAACTTCCCTGGAGTTCTTGCTACTTAAAAAGATAGTATTCTCCTTGAAAGGATTAAACATTGTGAGCTTTGAGCCTCAAAAAAAAAAAATCATATTTACAGTTAGATTAGTTCAGTGTAGGGATCTGCCCTTATGTTCTTTTAGATACAAACAACTTTGAAACAGCAAGGTTTTCAGTAGAAAACACCTGCTCTGTGGCTGCTCAGCAGACGTCAAGTATTCAAATTTCTTGATAAATAGAAAATGAATTATGTAACAGAAACAGGTTGTACTTGCCCTTGTCATTAAGCAGGTGGTTAGTGCCATTATTTGCATTTTCATAGGCTTGGTACACATTTTCCTTTTCTAGATATAGGGGGAAATTATCACACATTTGCCTTTGGATACCAATTAGTATTAGTAATTTATTCTCCTTTGCATTTTATTAAGCTCCACTAAACACAAGTGAATTTCATGAGGGAGAATTTGAATCTTTTTATATCTGCATTGTAAATTGGTACAACAAATTAGATTGCATGATTTCTTCCCCAAACTCCACATAATCTTCCAATCAATCATTGTCTTTTTAAAGAGAACACTCTTGCCATTAGAGAGAAGAAAAACTTTCTGACTACAGTAACATGACATCATCAAAATGTCCCAACTGAAAACTTTTGGAAACAAGACTAATTTATTACTTCTCCTTTTCCAAAATCTAATCTTTATATCCAATGGAAGTGTGCCTTGCAGACTTTAATTCTCTGAATAAAAAATAGCAGGCTTTGATTTTTCTTTATGAACTTCAGAAGCATTGTAGGAGTTTTAGTAAGTGCAGTAATTTCAGTTTGCATGAAATACTCTTATGAAAATAACCAATGAATGTAGATGTTTTACCATAAAATTCCTTTCCCCATAATTTATTAAGTATACTATTTACTGCTGTATATCAGCCATACATAATTAGGGTTTTATAAGGATATTTTCATAAAAGAAAATAATATATTTTGACCTTATTTACCTTTTATATTCTTTTTCTGCATTCAACTCTCTTCTTTTTTTTTTCATTCCTCCCAGCACCATTTTCTTATTTTCATCCTCTGTGTGTGTATGTCTGTGTCTGTGTGTGTGTGTCTGTCTGTCTGTTTGTGTATATATATTTGTGTGTCTTTGTGTGTCTGTGTGGTTGTGTGTATCTGTTAGTGTCTGTGTGTATATATGTGTGTATGTGTCTGTATGTGTGTGAGTCTATGTGAGTTTGTATGTGTGTGTCTATGTGTTTAACTGAATATGTGTATGTGTCTATGAGTGTGTTCATGCTCATGTGAGCATGTGTGTTGAGTATGCATGTAATATAAACATCTATGCCACAGGATATTGGATGGTTTGATCTTCTGAAGGTAACCCTTAGCTGCTATGAGTTCATGCATTCAGTAGTATCAATGTAAAAATCACGGCTCTTAACTTTAGTGGAATACTAGATAGCCTATTCTGGAGCCCTTTTGAGTGACCATGTCCCAGAAACATAAATTTAAGTCATCCACATTCCATGTTCCAATGTGGAATCAGTTTCTCTAGGGTTTTATAGTTTAACAGAACAATGAAAGTCATAATTTAAGGCAACTTAAAAATACATTGGTGGGTACAGCAATGATAAACATGCAGTGGAAAAGGGAGCAACATTTTTATAGACCTGAGTTGCTATCTGATCACATTCTTGGCTCTTTTTTCCTTTTTCATTTATTCATCTCTCATATATTACATCCCTATCAAGTTTCCCTTTCTTCCTCTCCTCCTAGGGCCCTCTTACCTCCCCTCATTCCTATAACCAATCCTCCTCCTTTTCCTTCAGAAAAGGGCAGGCCACCTAGAGATATCAACCAAACAAGAAATATCAAGTTAAAATAATATTAGTCATATCTGCTTATATTATAGCTGGATGAGGCAACCTAGTATGTGGAAAAGGGTCCCCAAACCTGGCAAGAGTCAGAGACAGCTCCCTGCTCCCACTGTTAGTTGTCTCACAAGAACACCAACCTACACAACCATAGCATATCTGCAGAGGACCTAGCATAGACCCAGGCAGTCTCCCAAATTGTTGGTTAAGTTTCTGTGAGCCCCTATGAGCCCTGGTTAGGTGATTCTGTGGGCAGTTTTCTGGTGGTATTCTTGACCCCTCTGGTTCCTACAACCCTTCCTCCATGTCTTCTGTAGGATTCCCCTGACTCCTCATGTTTGTCTGCAGGTATTGCCATCTTCTCCCATCAGTTGCAGGATGAAAAATTTTTGGTGAAGATTATGCTAGGCTCTGGTCTGTGGGTATAGCAGAGTGTCATCAGGAGTCATTTCATTGACTTTTTATTTTGCCAGTTGTATTTGGATCTCTCCTAGGTCTCTGGGCAGCCAGCCGCTGGTTCTGGCACTCCACGTGGTGTGGTGCCATGTAGGGCAGGGGCTCCTCTTGTGGCATAGGTCTCAGGCTGGACCATTCATAGCTTGGGCACCTCCTTAAGTTCTCTACCACCTTTACCCTAGCACATCTTGTAGGCAGGACAAATTGTAGGTCGAAGGTTTTGTGGCTAGGTTCGTGTCCCAATCCTTCCACTGCAAGCCTTGGATTGGCAGAAGCTAGTGTTCTACTATGTTAATAGCTTATAAGAGGTTTTTGTTTATTATCAGAAGATGTTAGTTCACATATAGAGTTCTTGACTAAAACTATCCTGTTTCCACTCTCTCTCCAATATGGCATTTTCAATCACTCATTCTCCGTTATTCTCAGAAGACACAGACTCCTTCCAGGAGCTTGTCATTCACATTGAGACACAGCTCCTTTTTCCAGAATGTCACTCATAATAGCCTTTTGTGTCTAGAAGACAACTCCTACAGTAGGATGTATTTAATATAGATGTTTCATTTAGAACTGAGCATTCAACCACTTATCTCAACCTTTACCATGAAGTTTCTGTGAAACTTCTGAGCAACTGTTTGTTATTTCTATGAATTTTCTGCTGTAGTCTTTAGTTTCTTATGCATAGCTCCATAGTATGCATGTGCACACCAGAATAATTCGAGCTTACCATTTCATTTTCCTATCCCTTTTAGTTCTTTTCCTGGTTGTGTTGCACTTGTTAAGTATTCAGATACTGCACTTCATAGGAGTGGACAGAGTGAACGTCCTTGCTTAGTCATTACCTAAGTGAAGATGATTTGATTGTCCAACATTCTCTTTGATTTTGTTTTATATAGTCTCTGTTGGGTCGAGATATGTTTCTCCTATTTCTAATTTCTTTCTTCTTTCTTTTTTTTTTTTTTTTGAAGAAAGACTAATGGATATTGTAAAGAACCTTTTCTACAGGTATTGATAAGATCATGGGATTTCTGCCATTGAGTCCATGTGATGTGTTTTGTTTACTTATTTATGCTGCTGAATCATGTTTTCATGTCTCCAATGAACTCAACTACTTGGTCTTAGGAAATAACCTTTTGATGGGTTGTTAAACATAGTCTGCAAATATTTATTGAGAGTTTTGGGCTATCGTTTTCTTTACAACATTCTTCTGGAGTGATAGCAGGTTAATTCTTGCTATATAATATGAAATAAGGTTTCCCTTTTACTTCTTTTACAGGAAATTTAGAGGAGCTATACAGTTGCTTCTTTAAAATTCCATTCGCTTTTAACTGTGACTGTATACTTGGGCAACATTTTATAGCTGCTTTAATCTTATTGATTGTTTTAAATTATTCAAGCAGTTTATACTAAAATAACCTTTGGTTATTTTGATATGGCATATACATTAGTATTGCTTTTCATTTTCCATAGGCTTTCCAATGTATTCAAATACAATTTTAGTGTATCATAATGATATTCTAAATTAATTGGGTATCTGTTTTAATGTTTTCATTTTATCTCCAATTTTAGTGTTTATTCTTCTTTCTTTGCATTGTCTTAAATAAAGATTTTTTTAATCAGATTTGGCTTCTCAAAGGAAGAACTCTTTGTTTTCACTGATTCCTTGTTCTTTTCATTCCCATCTCATTTATTGCTGTCCTGATTTTTATTATTTTCTCTCTACTAATTGGTTTGGCTTGTAATTGTTCATTGTTATATTTTTAAGATTTAAGTTATGTTATATCATTTATTTATTCACTTTAGATCGCCTTTTAACTTAGTCATTTATAGCTATAAATGTACATCTTAGTGTTGCTTTCCATTTATTCCCAGGCTCAGTTATGTGTAAGTTAAATTTAAAATTGCTTTTCTGATATTTTGAATGACCCATTTGTCATTCACTAGGATGCTGGTCAATGTTTATACTAGTGTATAGACTCAGGGATTCAAATTTAGGTAAATTTAATACTATGATAATTTAGCAAAATGATACTTATTGTTTCCCCCTCTGGTACCAACTACCCTTCATCTTTAATCTTAGGTTGTTGAATAGATTTATAGCACTAGGCCTGTGTTTCTTCCTTTAATGTGGGTCTTAAATTCAGTTAGAAAGCAGTTGCTTACCTTCACTATGGTAGCTTGCAACATTCTGAGGTGGGCAAGAATGTTGAGGACTCCTCCCTGCATAGGTACTGCATAGTACCTACTTGTGCTGTGAAAGTAGATGGTAGGGAGGAAAGAATCACTACATTGTAACAAAAGCATGCCAGATCTTTAGCAATATAGTCTCATCATCAATTTTAGATGGCCAGCAAAAACAATGGCTATAGCCTGTATTGTTGGGGGATTTTTGACTCTCACTGAGTAACAACTTATGTGGATTAATCCCACACCTGGCACTGGGATTTGTATTTTGCAACTCTCAGCTTTTTTAGGAATTTTGTCCATCTATGGGTTCATTTCTTCAAACATTTTTATTTTGCTTTTGTTCTTATGAAATATTAGATTTCCATATTTTTCTCCATAGCCTTAATTTTTAATACCCCTTTTTCTTCCTTCCTTTTTTCTCCTCTTTCTTGTATTCCTCTTCCTGATAAGACTTCTTCATGTCTTCTATACTTTTATACCTAATGCATTATGAAAACTCATCTTTCTTAAGGTCTCTCTATCTGTTCTCCTTAGAGCAGCTAGTTTATGACTTTTTAACCTTTACTCACATTATAAGCTTTTGGACTCAAATATAAACATATTACCCTAAAAAGTTGTAGTTAAAATCCACATGAGAAGGAACATGCTATATTTGTGGTTCTGGCCTGGGTTAAATGATTCACTATAGATTTCAGTTTTATCCATGTCCCCACATATATCATAATCTCATTTTTAAATGTTTCTAAAATTCCATGATATATATGTATCAGAGATTCATTATATGTTCATCCACTGAAGGTCATCTAAGCTGGTTCCATAACATGTGTATTATGGATACAGCCTAAATGAACACTGATACGTAGATATCTCTGTTGTAGGGAATAGTCCCTAGTGCATGTGAGAAGTTGAAGTATAGCTGGATTATTTAGCAACTATGATTTTAGCTTCTTATAGAACCTTTAGACTGATTTCTGAAATGGCTAAACCAGTTCTCATGGCTCAACAGCAATGGATAAAGATGCCTTTAAGATAAAATTATAAAAAAAAATTAAATAAAAGTAAAATAAACCATCATTGAAATAAATCTCTATCTTGCTGGCATGGTAGAACACCTTTAATCCTAGCACTTGAAAAGCAGAGACAAGTGGAACCATTTCAGTTTGAGGCAAGTATGGGCTACATACCCAGTTTTCTAGCTGGAAAGGGCTACATATTGAGTCCATGTCAACAAAAAAACAAGTTTTCTTGCTTATTTCTTCATACGACATCTCATTTTTCCTAGAGTCTACTCTTAAATTGAACTTTTCAGGAGGAATTTCTGCCAACTTGCGTTTCTGCTTCTCTAGTCTAAACATTTTTTAATGGTTTGGTCAGTACACAGTATCATCTCAAAACAGTTCCAGCAAGTTTTCTGAAAAAAAAAAATCTGTATCATCAGAATGGATCATCCCTCCCTTACAATTTTTTTTATCTATCTTTCAACATGAATACTGTGTATTAGTACTTGCCATGTGTTGTTTTCTGAGAATATTGATTGGATGAAGATTTCATTGTACAAATAGTTGATTTAGTCTTATCCATTCTAGTGTTCACATTGACAGGTAATTATGTTTGTCTTAACAGGAATGAATGAGGCTGCCAGTATTAGGGTCTCAGCTTCAGTGTGCATTTGTTGTTATCTAGTGGGTTTCTCATTGTATCAGTTCATGAATTTTCCATACAGTTCTGTTGTTCTTTGGCTCATAGTGGGTAGAGGTATAAACTTCGCAGATTAAGATATTTTCATACTTTACATTCAACTTTGACAGAACAGTTTGATTAGAGCATGTCTTTCATAACTTTTCCCTTTCTTGTCCTAGAAACACAGTGTACATGGATTGTGAAACTGACTTTTCTTCCCAGAATTTACTTTGGTGACTTTTAGGTCTCTTGTTGGAAGTTTTATTTTCTAAAATGTTACTGTTCTCAATTACTATTCTACTGGAATGAGGAAACCAGGTAGATGTAATCACCACAATCTTGGAAGTTCTGCTTCCAGTGTTAATATGAAAACTAAGCTTTAATCCTTCATATTTTACCAGTGTCAAGATCCAAAAATATATATATTCTCAAAAGATCCACCATAGCTGCCATGGAATTAGTTCTGAGATATCAGTGGCTCAGTGACTACACCTTGCTTCTACAATGAATATTCTGCCATTTATTGAATTTCTCTTCTACAGGGTGGCAAGTTCTAAATCAAAGTACTGGCAAGTTTTTCTCCATTGAGGGCCCTGTTTCTAGCATATAAAATATCGTTTTCTTGTATTCTCAAATGGTAGGGGGTACAAAATATTTCATATCCTTTCAAAAATCAGCATATGAATATAATATAATAGAGTTTCAGATGATTTAGTTATGTGCAAGTATGAAGATCCTCCTGAGTTTTATCTTCTTTTTGAACCCCACACTCACATGCTACAGTCTGTCTTACATTCATCTGTTCTTAATATTTACACCCATGTTTATGTATATATTAAAATCTTTAAAAATTTACAATTATTTTTCATAATACAATATATTGATTCATTTAAAGTTAAATGAAAAATTAAATTATCAAGTACTACTGACAAGAAATAAAAGACTATCCTCTATATGTGCTAATATGTAAAGGTGGATGAGTCCTGAATTTCACTGGGAGAAATTCTGAGAAGAATGCTAATATAACTAATGAAGATGAATAGTTAACTTCAGAAAAGAATAAGCTATAATAAGTGGATTTTCACTATTGTTACGGGTTTTCCAATGAAACTAGTTATAACACCAATAAAACTGAGAGCTTCTGTTATAAAAATGCTAAAATACAAAGAATTAATGCAGGAAAATACTGTATTTTTCACCTATACACTGCTTCTGTTCCATGATTACCTTATAAAATCTTAGAAATCTGTGCTTTGATACAGTTCAAAATAGAAAATGTGAATGCATGAGCAAGGACTTTTCCTATCTCATTACTTTGAGATCTGATTATGAATATTGAATGGCACATATAAAATTAGATGATTGGCTAAATACTTAAAAGTGACAGAATAAAGTGTTCAAAATTTCACTTACCTAGATGTGGATAGTAAGTTTTTTTTTTTTCTCTGTGAACTCTAGAATCAAACCTGTATTAATCAGATTGTGTGATCTGTCATTGTCAAGAGTCCCCCATCTTTGCGTTTGTCCTTTGATTCTAATGTGTTCCTGCAGAGTTGTGTACCAAATGGCAAGCCCACCACCACTTGGTAGATTCTGAGTCATGTGGTCCTGGTTAAAATCAGTGGGTCTCCAAACAAAACAAAACACAAGAATATAGACAAGGGACCTAAGAGGGTGGGTGGTATGGCAAGCGTAGGAGATAAAGGAAGTTGTGGTAAGACTAAAAAGAGCTTGCTGCATGCATGCATGAAATTGTCAAAGAGCAAATTTAATGACACACAAAATAAAATTACTGGTTTAAATCCAATTCAGAAAGGTGGGTATTAATGAAGATTGCCAACATGGATTGTGTTGTTTAGTCTAATGATAACTTATAAACTCAATTAAATAAAATATTAAAAGAAAGGTATTGTATCTTCTAATAACTTGAGTTAAATAGATCATATGTAAAATTCATTCCAAAATCAACTACATTTTTAAAGGTAGGTCCTAACATCTTAAAACTTACAAGAAAAATTTACTGTAGATTGAATTGGTGTATTCCTCCTAAATATTCTTCCTCAAGTTAAATATCACCTTCTTTATGATGATATCTAGAAGTGATTCATTTGAGTAATAAGATTTTCCTTTATACAAAGGATGATTAAGTATGAATTATCTATCAACGTTTTTGTTTGATGAAACTTTTCAAAGTTTTCATGAATAATATTTTTATATTCCAATTATTTTCATTTGAATTTGAGGTAATTTTATTTCCTATAAAAACATACATTTCAAAATTAAGTGCAAATTATTGACCTGAAAAAAATGTTTATTTTTATATATAATTATTCTTTAAAATTAGACTGCTTTAAATTAGCCATGAGATTATTCCTCAATCAAAATATTATAATGTTAGCATTAATGATAGAAACAGTAAAAGAAGTGCATTTTCATTACAAGTCCAGTCTCTTGCAAATTTGTGAAAAGGGTCATCATATTTTAAGCTAATTAAAATGGACGTAAATGTCTGGTTTTACTTCTTTGTTTACACAGTACAAACTGCATAGTAACTTGAAAACTCGATAGTTTTCATGAATCTTTAGATCTCTGTGATGAGATGAACAGTCAGAGTAATACCCAGGGTAATACCTCACCCATATTTTGAAATTTTCCATTGTTGTCAGGACTGTTTTGTTGTTCTGGGCAACCTAATCTGTCCTGTTTAAGGGCTGAGATGCTGAGGTTCTAGCCTGAGGAACATCTCATCTGCGGACAGTGAATGTCAGGCTAGCCACTACAGTAATCCAGGACTGAAGAAATGGAAGAGAACATTAGCTACATTGAATCATACTGTAGGTGTCTGCTTCTTTTAATTAGTTTCCTTAATCATTTTCTTTTCTCCAAAGGCTATAAATATTCTGTAGCCTCCGTGTCTGTTGACAGTAAAGGAATAAGATTTGTTTGTATCTAAACAAATAAAACCTTATAACTCCCAGTGCTAAAATGTGATGCCTCGTGAAAGGAGAATATAACTTCTGTCTTCCTGTTCTAGTATTTTACATAGTTGTAAAACCATGATTTTAAAAAGTTCGTGCTTTTCTTCCATGAGCCAACTTAAATATCACTATTTTAATGTGCACTTTGCACTTTTAGGCAGAATTTTGCAGTTAGAGCCAATGGTTATTTAAGAAACTCAATCATATTTCAATCAAACTACAACAATAAATTAGGGAAGGAAATCTGCTTCTTTATAAAACTCATACCTAACAAAGCAACGTAGGACTTCCAAGTCATGCTGACTTAATGTGGCAGGGATATGCATTCATTTATACAGTTTGTCCTTAGAGAACATATAGTAGGTTTTAATCTAGTTACACAGAGTTGTAATTTTTGCTTTTGAATTTCTAATAAATTATAGTGAAAGGAGCCATCCCACACATCAGTCCATAGTTCTATTGTCCAAGTGTATGGGCACATGGAAGGAAATAAATCTGTTAACTCACTTCATAGTTTGAGGTGCAATTCTCTTGCAGAGTGGGCAGTCTTGCATTTTTCGAGTGGTGGTTTGCTTTCAGGCTCCACCTTAGGTGTTCAGAAATTGTGTTTGGTAAAATTATGGATGATTTAAGGGATATCGCTTCCTTTTTTTAAGTAAGGCAAGTCAAATTACAGATTCAGGCATTGCCCCCTTGGCGTCTATTTCTTTGTCCCACTTTAATTTGAACCATGTATGCAACTCTTTCTATGTGACAAAGTAATCTTTAGTTTCACAAAAAAAGTTGATAGTCATAATAAGGGTTATTGGAGCAAGCTTTCATCAGGCCAGACTTGAAAACAAACTGACTTGTTGTACATGAATTTGGAAACCTTGCATCAATGGGTTGGCTTTCAAACTTATTACCTACAATTTTGAAGAATGTCTATAGGTCCTCCTACTATTCACTTTCCCGTGAGTGTTTCAGCTCAACATTGTTAAAATATTTGAGACCATATTTTTACCCTCTTTGCTACTCTGCCCTGAAAATTGCTCGGATATGAAACTCATACATGGAGCAACCATGATAGAGAGCAGAACAGGTTCATGTGATGAAATATGCAAAATCAACTTGATGGTACATCATGTAACTAAAGAATTAGGGTCCCATTGTCAGTCAGACATCTGTGGCTTCGCAGTCTCTGTGAAATGTTTGAAAAAGGCAACACGTAGAAGTGGGAGATTTTCCTGGAAATGCACAAACAGATCCAGTAAAATGTAAATATATGATTTTACGGTTCCAGTATGAAGCTAAAAGTTTCCTTGCAATATATAGAATGGTAATTTAATGGCTTAGCTCTTACCAATTTTAACCAAAATATTAAAAAATAGACTTCTAAATTTAAAATGTCATCTATGCCACACTGATTCATAGGGAATTTTACTCAGCATTGAAACTGTAAGCATTAAACTCTGTTGCTCTTCTTTCTTGCTGGCTTTTCATGACAAAGGAATAAGCTTTCCTGGTTCCCTGATTAAAATGGGCATCGAATAGTCTGTGTGTCTTCATGATGATGCTTTCAGGTTCGCATTGCTGTTGTGTCTGCTCTTTTTTTTTGGGGGGGGGGCAGTAGCTCCCAAATAAATCACACATGGAGGCTTATCCTTAATTATGAATGCTGGCCTTATATTGGCTTATTTTCTATCCAGCTTTTCTTAACTTTAAAATATCCATCTATCTTTTCCTCTGGGATTTTCCCGTTTTCTTATTTCTATAAATCTTACTCTTACTCCATTAATTGCTTTGTAGTTGGTGGCTGGCCGCTGGAGTCCTCCTCCTTTTCTGGCTCCTAGATCTCCACTCCCAGTTTTCTCCTATCTAGTCCCTCTGCCTGCCAGCCCTGCCTATCCTTTCTCCTGCTTTACTATTGGCCATTCAGGTCTTTATTAAACCATCAGATGTTTTAGACAGGCACAGTAACACAGCTTCACAGAGTTAAACAAATGCAACACAAACAAAAGTAACACATCTTAAAGCAATATTTTTATATAGTTTCATCTTTTTTTTAATCATAGAAATAAGGAGGATTAAATAGCTAATCAAAGTTGTTGGCTGTGGTGGAAGCATCTATAGTTTATAATCTCTCATGTTATTGCATGATACACTAATGTAAATCATCTATCTAAATGTCCATTAGTATCTATAACCACATATTATAATAGTTCTACTTTCCACTAATGTACCATAATGGGCAACTCTTTGACCCAAAACAATAATTTTAGCTGTATTTGCTTTCAATGTGCTTCTATACTTTTTTTACTCTGATATTTAATTTTAAATATTTATTTTAAGAATTCAGAGACAGTCTGTTTCTAAGAGTTAGTGGATCTCAATGGGTGATGAGGCCAGCCAATAAGTACATGGCTTCTTTCAGCAATCTCCAATATATGTCAATACTGTGATGCTTCAAAGACTGTCAATTAGTTACAGCACGGTTCTCTCATGAGCTCCTCTGTTGCAACAGTTCTGTTCCACCAGGATGAGAAGAATGTGGCTGAAGGCTGGCCCACACTGAGTGGATCATGTTGATTGTCCAGAGAACTCATTCATTAGTGTCTTGAGAAATAAATACATATTTTGCATTCTTTACTTTTAGAGAATTTACTCATTTTTCTTTCAATTGTATTAAGTTCTATTCAATATATATTAACTATATACTGTAATTATGTGAAATATAATTATAATTCAATATGTATTAAATAGCAAAACTGTTAAAATATAGTGAATGTTTAACTAATATTTATTTATTTAGATTTTTGAGATTATTATATAATTACATCAGTTTCCCCTCCTTTTTCTCCCTCCAAAACCCTTCCATGTAACTCTCTTTAATCTCTTTCACACTCATGGTTCATTTTTTCATTATTTATTGTTACTTGCATATATAATCCTTAACACATGCCTACAACTTGCTCAATTTGTATAATGTTAATTATGTTCCTATTTTCTGGGTTGACCATTGGTATTAACTGGTATGCTCTTCCAGGTGGAAGATGACTTCTCCTGCTCTCAGGATTTGTTACTTGCCTGTAGTTCTTTCTATATGATTGAGGCCTTGTGGGGGTTCCACTTTTTACCATTGTACAGCTATTCTTGTCCTTGTTCAGCTCATGTTTAGTGATAATTTATGAAATTGCTAACATTATATTAAGAAGGTACATTCCTCATGAACAGCAATTATAGCCTTTAACCATCTACTACACTTAATCTTAGACAAATGAGTTTCCTGTTCATTTGAAAAAAAAAAAAAGTTTATAACTATTCTCATCTGAGCATTGACCTATTAAATCAAATACTTATTCTGGGGTTTAAATTATATATTCATTGATTTTGATGCTGTTTTGCTGGGGAAGTATTCCCTGAAAACCTTGCAAGTCTTAGCATGTTCTGACATCATATATTTAACCTCAGATGTTTCTTCCTATCTACGCAAGTGTTTCCCTGTGTCAGTCGCCTTTATTAACATTGATATCTTTCATTATAATAAGAGGTGGTGACTGGTCATGTATTTGCCAAAGTAGATTTGATTTTCTTTTCAGATAATGAAATTGTAAAAATATAGAAACTTTTCATTATAGAAGTGTCTTTTCTGCTGTTTTTAGAACATATGCATGGTGTTAAATCCTAGGAAAAATTAGAATAAAGGAGTTTCAAGAATTCATCACAAAATCATTAATTGTTTGAGAATTAGATTTCATAACGTTCATTTTAGCATTACATATTGTGGATTTGTACAAAAATGTCACTTTATATTCTGATAGTATATACAATTATTATATGTCAATCAGATCAAAAATTGTGACAAAAATCTCTAGTTGACCTCTGGATCATGCATTGACATTAACAATTATCTGTTGTTAGGCAATTTACATAATGCACTCTGTATTTTATATAAAGGAAAGACAACTGTAGTATACTTTGAAACACATTTCTACTGAGAGAAATAATAATTTTTTTTTTTTTTTGAGACAAGGTTTCTCTGTGGAGTTTTGATGCCTGTCCTAGATCTCACTCCATAGACCAGGCTGGCCTTGAACTCACAGAGATCTTCCTGGCCCACATGTGCTGGGATTAAAGGCGTGCATCACCACCACCTGCCTGAGGAATAATAATTCTATTAAAATAAAGTATATAAAATTCAAGTTTTAATCATAGCTGAAACTAATAACTTTATAAATTTTGTCTTGAGTAGAATTTAATCATTGTTTATGACTAATCATATTTCCTCTTATGAATTATCCCTTTAACTTAGACTGTGACTGATTGTAGTATAAAGATGCATGATGATTGATTATAATCAAGAGGTACCGTTCCCAGTAGATAGTTTTAATTAAAAATAATTTCTTTTATTTTGGGGGATTATAGCATAAAATCAAGGAGTTTGCTGTGATGGTGTCTCCATTGTTTTTTTTTTTTTTTTTTTTTTTTTGCTGTCAAATATAAGCAGTATCACCTAGGCACAATGATAGAATTTTTAAAGCTATATTAGGGACAAAATAAAAGAAAATTATAAAGAGGTAGTGCTATGAGATGTGGAGCAAAATTCAAAATTATGTGTGAAACCCTGGTGCTTGGCATGTGCCACCATGAGTTTCCTTTAAGATGTGTTTCTGTAAATTTTTATCTCTGCCTTTTGTAAGTGTATGATTATAAACCCAGGTTTGGTACCCTAGATAGTAGCAAATAAGTTATAATAAAACATGCAAGTGAGGGGAGTGAAATAGGCTAAACTATGACCTGATTTAGTTCGTCCTGAGATTGTCAAATGAATGGCACCCCAGGTGCTGAGGATTCAAGTTCTGTTTTGTTTTGTTTTCTTAGCAATGGTTGTTTTGAGCAGCCTGGAACCAAATACGACTTATGAAATCAGGGTTGCGGCAGTAAATGGAAAAGGGCAAGGGGACTACAGCAAAATAGAAATATTCCAGACCCTGCCAGTCCGTGAGTAGTCATCACTACCCTCTCCCCTGTCACCAGATCCTTCTCTTGAAAGTTTAATGGGATTTTTAAATGCAGAAAAGCATTTCAATACTCTAGGGAAGTGAATTATCTCTCTGTTGAATTTTTTCTGAGTTAGTGGCATCTTGGACTGAAAAAACAGCATTTCTCTAAAGTTGGGAAGAGAAGAAAAAGCATAGTGGAATATAAAAGTAAATCTGCTCTAGGATATCTCGTATTTATAGTCCATTTGATAAGATTATGTCTGCAGATTATATTGTGTTCATAGAAACATGGTTATGTGTCCTTTCTGTTAATGAAACACAGTTATTATTCTACAATTCATGTAAGAAAAAGGAATACCAAACTGAATTAATCTGTTACAAATGTGACTACAAGAGGCCCATAATCATCTGTGGCCTTTTTCTCAAAACTATCCTGTTTTGAGTAATTTTAAGTCAACTGGGTTTATCTAATATTTTTTAAATATTAAAAGGAATTACCTTCATATTACTTTTATAATATAAGACAATAATATAGTGAAGAGGACTGAACATTGCTGTTGCAAAATCTGGGCATGAATATGGCCAAAATCTGGGCTTGATGTCAACCAAAATTGGCCACAATAAATTAGTACTCCCCAACTTTGGGCAATATTCTCAGAATCCATCATGTGATGCCACTTTTCTCCATTCTCATAATGCAATTCTTTTTATTTATGGGTTGATTAAATTTTACACAAACTGACGACATCATTTTGTCTATTTGACTGCAAAAGAACCCATATTGTTTTATGTTTCATTTTTAAAATGAATTATACATTGGAATAAAGTAACATTCAGTGGTTGTGATTATCTGCATTAGACCTATAAGAGACTGGGCACTACTAACTTTTCATCATGGATAAAGAGGGAGAGCTCCGGAAGCCCTACCTCTCCTCGAGGGACAACTGGCTGTTGGCTGGGGAAAGGAGTGTCCTTTCCTTCAGTGTTGAAGCCACTGATGTGCTGTCCTTTCCACATTAAACAACTTCCTCTCACACTCAATCATTTAAATTCTGTGTTTTTTCTACTCACTGAGAAAGATGAAAGGTACAGATGGTGTTCAACAGGAAAGAAAGGGGAATGAAGTGAAAATGATTTAATTTTCATTACATAAATTTATGAGATGTAAGCAAACTATTAAATATAACATTTTTAAGTTAAAGTTTAAGTCTATAAATAAATACATCCAATGTATGTAAAGTGTGTATTAAAATTTAATGCTGAAAATTTATATTCTATTTTTTAATTATCTCAAAATGCTATTATTATAAGAAAATGATCACAGTGTCATTTTAAATGAAACTTCTGTATACAGTGTCATTATTTAATGAACCTCTTTACTATAACATAGAAATTCCCATTTTAGGCTTAGAAATTCTACTAAACCATCTGAACTTTAAAGTTTATTTTATGAGTGAGCATCATGTTATGCCACACAAAAAGACAAAAATGTCTAAAGTAAACCAAGTAAAATGTCATATATTGGGGGTACATAAGGTGTTGGTTTAATTAAGAAGTAGCATCATTAGGAATTTGAAGAGGGAGTTCATGAAGAACTTTTGTGTTCCTTCTTAGGGGAGCCAAGTCCCCCTTCCATACATGGACAGCCAAGCAGTGGGAAGAGTTTTAAAATCAGCATCACCAAACAAGACGATGGAGGGGCCCCTATTTTAGAATACATTGTGAAATACAGAAGTGTAAGTATCTTTTGATTATTATTTTGTATCTTATTTCCTGCTACATGATGACTCACCATGACCTCAAAGATTGGTCAGGAATGAATTTATAATCTATAATGTAAAGGATAAATGTTAATTTTTTCTACTCTTGAAATCCATTATTATATTTGTAACCTTTTCTTTTATTAAAGAATAAGCATAGGGTTTTGAAATATTTTCATGGTTTTGACCCTAATTCTAGTCTACAATGTGATTTAACAACATAAAATATAACAGTTCTTTTCTTTATGTGACTAGTTTTATCTGCTTTCCACTTGATCTTAGTACAATAGCCTATATCTGTTGGTTCATTATAAATAATGTAGAAAATATGTTAGTAACTTTCTATATTATTGCAACAACAATAATCTAATAATCTGATAAAAGTAATTTAAGTAAAGGATGATTTAACTTGGGTCATGATTTAAGACATGACCATCTAAGAACAAGTTATTATAATGAAATAGATCTATCATTAATGTTTAAATAAAGAATGGTCACTGACGTTTAGTAAAAGGGATAATTTGACTAAAATGTAATTTGAATTGGTGAGTGAAGGACTGCAAATATCATGGCATTGGGTGTTCTTAAAGGTGGCTGGGAAAGGGCATTCTGCTTGCTGTGAGAGAGTCAACAATGTCTTCCCACATATATTTCTTCTGTTTCATTATTATATATGATGCCGATGGTCACTGAGAGTGATTGCATCTCAAAACTTTCCTATAAATAATTTTATTTGTATTTTATATTAAAATTGTAGTTTTATGGTACTTGAATACATTTTCAATATATTGTGTGAATTATGATAGTTCTTCAATTTGAATATTACATTTTAAGACATGGAAATGAAATTGATTTTCTAAGGAACCATATTATACACCATTTTAACTTTCCCATGTAATTCTAATATTCCCTTGATAAGGCAGTTCTTTTTGCTAATAGAGTCGTCTAGTGTTGTTTGCTTGTATCTGTTTTTTAGAGATGACCATTTTTTGTTCTAGGCTCCAAACTGGCAATAAAAAGCAGCAGGTGTCTTTGCATACTCTGTCATAAAGACTCTACATCAGTGAGCCTCTGCAAGTGTCTGTGGACTTTAGGTAGATCTAATAGGACAATATTATGCCATTTAGACCAGAATTCTTGGAAGTTCTCATTTGAAAATTATACAGAATAGAATCACTCTGTCTAAGGATCATAGACCAGAATGGCATCATTAATTCAACAAGAATGGGTTCTGCATGTATGTTATCTACCTGTAATTGCACCTAGAAAGGTTTTGGTACAAAACACTGATAGGCATTAATGACTTCTCAGGAAGGATGGCAATAAAATACCAGAGTGAGCACTAAAAGACAATGAAATATTAATGTGGCTGTATATTTTTCTGTGAATATTTTTACATGAAATCAAAGCTAGGTTTGATTGTATAATGTAATAATTTGATAGTAGAGTAACCCAAACACTATATTCCATGCAAGTAATTTGGTGATTTCAATCGACAGTAGCACATTTATTTTTTCATGTTATACCTTTTTAAGTTTCATTGTTATTGGGTTTTAATTGATAAATTGTGTACTTTAAGAGTGCTATATTATTTCTAATGATTCTAGACATGTTATTAGTTTTGATTATTTAAGAATGCATCTAGAAACTAAGTATATTACTGCATAAGACATACTTCTTCATTAAAACACAAATACAAAAAGTGATACAATGAAGAAAAATTTTAAGGGACTGTGGTGGGACTCAGTGGAGGCAAATGTTAGTGTGCATGGGGCTTGTGTTTGATGTTCCTCATATATAAACATTTGCGTAGAAGAGGTGTTAATTCTTATTCACTCAGGAAGCAAATGAGACCTCATGTGTAGGAAACTATCAGTCAGGTTAGAAGGATTCCTTTCTTAAATTCAGTGCTGATCACTTCTTTGTTGAAATATACATTTGGAATCCCAGCAAAGGTAAATAGGATAAAAAAGTATTAAGGTCAGCAGTTCTGTTCCCCCCTCACCCCAGAATTACATGTTTATTTGTTAAGCATTCCAGGACTAGGGTTGCATTTCAGAAATGCTACCAGGACTGAAATTACTTTCTTTCATATTCTTCTATTCTTAGAACACAGGCTTTTATTCTTTTTCAGCTTATGCTGTTCTCTTAAGGAGGTGACTTTACATTGATATTCATAATGTGTAATGTCAGAAAATCAGAAAAAAAAAAAGAAAATCAAACGAAATTCTCTACTGTTCATCAACGTCTGCCCACATTGCATGTTATAGTATTTTAATATAAAACTCTACTAAACAAAATTAAAATAACATTTATACAGGTAGAATGAAATCTGTTATTGATCTACACAATGGCTTAGAGAGCAAAGGTGTCTGATGCCAAGCCTGATGACCAGAGAGTTCAATGCTCAGGACACATGATATTAGATGGGACCAAATTTGTACGAATTGTTCTCTGACCTTTCAGTGGGCAACTTGACATACCAATGCCTACACAAACTAAACACATTTTAAAATGTAAAAATGTTTTTCTATAGCTTTCTCCATATGAAATGACTAACACAGTAGTCTGGTTTAATGAAACCAAAAATTGCCTGAAACGATAGCAACATTCCTTTTATTGTTTTAATTTATCATATATAGAAAAATACAATAGCGTTTTTGTCTTGTGTAACATTAGGGTTTCAAGTACTCTGTTATCCAGTGTAACACACTTCACATCATTGGCTCCCACTTACTAGAGTGCTAGTACTAGCCCCAAGCCTTGGCTGAAGGCAAACATGTTCCCTTGAGTAACTCCACATCCATGTAGAGCCAATTATTGTCACAAATTTGACATTATGGATTTTCAAGGATGTATGTGTGTGCATATTTTAGTTCTTAGTAAAGACAAAGCTATACCCAGCTGATACCTATTTACAAATTAAAAGTTAGTTTCCTCCAAATGGAGTCTCAGTGGGGATATCAGAAACACTTAAAGGTGGACCAAAGAACTCAACGGTGTTTGTGTAGATGGTTTGTTTTGTACTGATTTGTTTGTAATTTTTTTGTTATTGTTTTTTGCTTGTATGTTATTGCTTCAATACTGCATTATTTTGTTTTAATTTGTATGTTGTGTATGTGTTTCTTGTTCTTTTTCTTTGTGATTTTATTTTTCTTCTGGTTTGATTACTTTTTGTTTGACTTCTTGTTTCCCAAAGAGAGCAAAAAGAAGACATGGAATTAGTTGAATAACAAAGTGGAGGGATCTGGTAGGAGTTGAGGAAGGGGAAATCTTGATCAGAATATATTGCATGAAAAAAATTGTTTTCAATAGAAAAAAAGAAAAGGAGAATTATCTAAGATGATTAACTAAATATTTATGTGAGTTCATTAAATTTTTATAAGTATAGGCTCAAAATGAATCTTCTCTGACAAGTCATATATATATATATATAATGCATATTAGAACATATAAAATTAGAACATATATAATATCTATATAATATCTATATAATATATTAGAACATATATATATATATATATAATGCATATTAGAACATATAAAATTATTCCACCATAGGCACGGGGCTCCAAAAAGCCCTCTTAGGGTTCTCCTTGAATCCCCATGGAAGTCCGTGTCTTGGAGGAGGTGGAAATAAGGGATGGGTTGTGGGGGTGTGACTGCTAGGGGGTGGGAGGAGGGAGGAGGAAGGCACCTGTCGGTGGTATGTAAAATGAACAGAATTTTTCTTGATAATAAAAATAGATAGAAAAATAAATAAATAGATAAATAAATAAGAACATATAATTGTCAAAGTAAAAATAATATTGAAGAGATTCAAGTTCAGACAGTGATCATGAACGTACTTCATTTTGTAAATGCTTGTTCATAAGTATACTTCAATTTGCAAGGACATAATTGTTACAATTCTATCTTCAATTACATTGATAATCAAAAGTGAAAATAAAAAAGACATTAAGTTGAAAGGAATAAGGGTAGAATAGAGGAAAATCATAATTAGAATCTGCATATATGGAAATTTTTCTTTATTTGGTCATTCATTTTCTACTGTCATTCTAATGTTACAGTTCCTTATTGTTGTGCTTATCATCTCAATGACTATGTTAAGCTTCCCAATAAAAGAATCCCATTGAGTTGGTCATGATGTCATACAGAAATAACCTTAGTACTTTGGGGGTGAGGCAGGAAATTCTCACATGAGAGGATACCCTGAACAACATAGGGATATAAATTTCCCCTAACTAAAATAAAAAAGAACTTATTTAAAATACATAATATATCACATTCTTACTTTATTGTCAATAATTTGTTCCAATTTCTAATTGCCAACTCGAAGCTAGAAGAGGATTTATTTTTAACTCCATAATGGGAATGATTGTTAATTCAAATGTAACTACCCTGACCACTAATCAAATATCATATTACTTGTCTCAGTTACCAGTACAGGGAGCACTATTTTAACCAAAGTATTTCAGTCTCTTAGTACAAGTTTTGCAAAAGAACAGTTTGGAGCCCTTATGCATTTTTAAAAGGCTATAGCTTACTCTTCAATAATTTTCAATTTATTATTAACCAAGCATAAAGTGTACTTCCTACATAATCTTTTAAGAACTAATGGAAAGAAGATAATTTGGGTTATCTGATGGAGTACAGAACCATATAATAGAAAACTATATAAGCTTCAATATGTAAAATATGAAAACATATGAATACAGAATATAAAATAGTAATGGAAAAGTAAAATATGCCTATGGAGATTGTGCCAACCCCTGAATTGTTTTGCTGCTAACTGTGAACAGTGCAACAACTTTAGTACTCTGAATTTTATACACATAAGTATGGGGTATACATGGGCGCAAACAGGGTGCCGAGAGAATTCAGATAAATAGAGCTTAAGCTTTAAGGTGCTTACACAGAGAGTGGATACAAATGGTACCAGAGGAAGTTACTTTAACCTGTTTGTGCAGAGAACACAAAGGATGGCTAAGAGGAAGTTAGCTTGGGTTGTTTGTATGGAGATTAAAGATGAATGGTGAGAAAGGAAGTTATTTCAAGTTATTTATGCTAAGATAAGATACTAAAAAACCAGGGATGGTGTCTGGACATAAACAACTCGTAAATAGGGTGACCTTTAAAATGATTGGTTGGTTCCTTCACCCCCTCCTAGGGTTTTGGGGTTTTCTGGCATAAAAGAGGCTTACTGCCTATCAATAAAGGAGTTCTTGTTTGACTTGACTCCCCGCTGGGTCTGATTGTCTCCCTGTAAGAGGGAGGCTGGGGAACCTGCAAATGGCTCACACTTGCCTTTCCTAGGTTCCAGGCCACCTCTTCACAGGTGACCTGGTGGGGAAGGTCCCCACACATAAGATTTTCTGAGGAGCCTAGATCCTCTATTCTTTTTTTGAAAATACACTACCAATATGTTTGCTTTGCAGGCTTCCTGGATTCTATAGTGCAGCTATGTTCAATGCAGCCTCAGACTGTATTAGTTTATATTAGCCACATGGTTAATTGGTGCTGATGTAACATTTTCAGAAATGTATAGAATGTACTTGATCATTCTCATCCTCATTAGCACGTCTTCCCCTTTCCTTCTCTGGGTGACTTACCTTTTTCTATAGAGTCTCATTTCTACTGTCATGACTTGCTAAGCATTTTTAATTATGTCATTGCTGTGGGGAAAATGTAGCTGAAGAAATCTGAAAAAATCATCAATGTAAAGAGAGTTTTAGAAAAATACCTGGACTCCAGAATTCCCAAGAAGATAAGAGCAGCTGCATATCTTAATGTACACAATGAAAGAGACCAGGAATGCTAAAATTTGTAAACAGTCGACTTAATCTAAGTAGTCACATTGCAAGTAGCACAAGAAATCTAGTGACATATCTATATTAGCTAAGTTCCTTGATAAGAGCATCTCTACCTTGCAAGGTGGTCTGATAAATTTTTAATATCTTTCATACCCTTAGGAGACTTACGCATTTCTTATAAGATGATTTATGTACAGTGTTCAGCCTCAGTCTAATAGACATTTGCCCTCATTGGGATAGTCTGTCCTCCAAGGATTTGCTCTTTCTACAACACAAGTTCTTAGCAAATTCAGGACAATGACTTTTCTCTTAGAACTCAGTTTTGTGAACCTATGTGAAGAATCAGTATTTTGAAGTTTTTGAGCACCTGTAATAGTAACATCCCTAAAATGTCGACTAGATTTCCCCTTTTAACTAATCTTTCAACTCCTTATTGTATGAGGGAACAATATAACTGAGACCGTACGTTCCTTATATGCCAGCTGATGTCTAGTGGGCATATATGCATTTAATTTTAATTTAAATGACTAAATACAAGATTGTAGATATTCTCAAAGAGAATAATCACTTGTAGCTTATAAACCAGAAAGCACATATTATTTTAAGTTATAATATTGTAAAGTATATTGCTTGTTCCCTCACCTATTGGGAAGACAGAATGTTTTAGAAAAGAAAGAATTAAAATCAGGATTCAAAATCTCCATGGACACCTCATGGGAGTTAACACGTAGCAATAATGCTATAAGATCAGTTTAAGTTATTTGGAGAATAAAGACAAGGCTACTGATCTAATAGAGTAGTGGAGAAAATGCAAGAAGCAATTTTAGGTGTGGAGTTTTATATGTATTTGTAATGTTATATTTGTAATGGTATATAATTTGATAGTTTCTTTTTCACACATCTGTGATTTTTTTTTTTTTACAAATTTCTTTCTAAATTGGTGGTCACAATGGGATCATAACTATTTCTTAGTGTTGGCATGTTAAATCTCTCCTGACTTAAGAAGAACTGAAGAAAATTGATTGTATAAAATCAATTGTGTGGAAGGTATTTTCAGGATCAGAAGCAGTGGTTAGGGCACACATCTTAAAGTTTCAATTGACCTTCTTAAACTATTTGTAATCTGGATATTGTATAATAACATCTAAATGTAACAGACAAATATAATTATTAAAGAGTTTTATCTTCCTTATCCTTTTTTGCTATGAAAGAAGAGGATTTATTTTATCTTAGTATTGTTATTATAAAATAGACCATTTGCCTAGATAAACTAATAAAGATATGAACCAATGTGTTAACTCAAGTTATTTATTTAAAAATGGCACTATAATATGAAAATATCAGAACTAGTGACAAATATTTATCTATTCTAAGTTGCAAATGGAAAAGTTAGTTTTCAAGAATTCTGATTACTTATGTAAGAAAATACAAAGAGTGGGTAAATGGACCATATGATCAAGAAATCCTAGAAAAGTGAGAATTGCTTTTTGGTCATATGAACCTTAAGTCATACATTCCAGGAATTAGAAGAAGCAAAATTCATATTGATATCATGTCATTACTTCTTCTAATGACTTGCATTTTATAATTATTTTGTTTTAATGTAAGATTGTGTTGGCTGCAGTTTCTACAAAAACTTAAGAAAGTTAATGAGTTCCTTCCTGTCAAGGATGAGGGCATGAAGAAGCCCCTTTATGGATACAAAACATAGTCCTCTATGCAGAGCATAGGTAGTGATCCCCTAAATGTTGAGCATCACTATTAGAGACCTGCCACATTGTCACATGGTCTTACTATTTTCTTACAGATAAGAATAGGTTGATAAACGCTTTACTCAAACACCATGACTATTAAAGAAAAAAGAACTTGTCTTTCACCATTTAATTGGCATATTAATGATAGTCCTACTCAGCAAATCATCTCATTAAGCTACCTAGAGGGATACTTTGCCACTAGTTATCTTAAATCATTCCCCTGGTACTCTGTTTCTGCAAATTAGACCGTCTACAAATGCATAATTGAGATTTTCATGCCTAGGGGAGTATTTGGTTACACCCACTTTAATTTTTTTCTATTCCCTAGGAATAGCAATTAGGGGATTAAAACACCCCCTTATCTTAAGTTGAATGGAAAACGAAATTGATTTACATGTGAAAAATATTACTCCTTTTGCTTCTTTATAATATCAGTGTAAAATGACATGTGGATTTAATTGACCCTATTAAGAGTTAAATTATCGGTAACTCAGAAGAGACTAGTTTATCAAATACTCAATTTTTTGAAATAGCCTACTGAAAAATTAGAAACTTTATACAAAAGTATGAAAATCCCATAATTTATATTTCTGGACAGTTTTGGGTGTATACATGAAAGAACATCCTGCAAGAAGAATAACTTCTGTCCTAGAATGATCTAGATATTAGCTGACATAATGTGTCTTTCATATGTGACCTCATTCCGATACAAACTAAAATTTATCTGTAGTCCCAGTTCACAGTCTCATAGACTATCCATGATTACTGGGGTCATGCCAAAGACACAGGGTATGCAAATATCAACAGCTTTATGCAACCCCTGCCTTAGGCAATGAAAACATAAATAAAAATAAGATTAAAAAATCTAATACAGGGGGCTTGAGAATTGTCATAGCAGCTGTGACTACTAACTACCCTTGCAGAGTTTAGTTACTGGCACATTTCTTTCATGGCTCAGAAATCATGTAACTGCAGTAATATAGGATGTAATGCCCTGCTCTAGATTCAACTTTCTTCAGTATGAACACACACATATACACAAATCCAGGCATGAGACATTCTGAAAACTTGAAAAAGAATTTGATAGAAACAGTTAATGTATCAGGAACTTTTATATATTAAAAAGATAAACATGGTGGAGTTCATTGATTACCTTGTTTTAGACATTTTAATTCAGATAAGTAGGTGACTGTTTTCTTCTTTATTAATTGTAATAGTTTTGATTTTTTTCAAATAGCAACTGCTAGCCAGGCAGTGGTGGCACATACCTTTAATCCCAGCACTCAGGAGGCACAGGCAGGTGGATCTCTGTGTTCAAGGCCAGCCTGGTCTACAGAGCGATATCCAGGACAGGCACCAAAACTACACAGAGAAACCCTGTCTCGAAAAAAAAAATTCTTGCAGAATGAATCAAATAATATTTAGGCAATAGCTTGTAAGATAAAAACCAGACATGGTAATTCTTTAAACAGGACATTGAAAAACACATGCCTGAAATCACAAAATTCGGGTGTGTTTACTGAGTTTTACTGTAAGATTAGTATTATACTGTGTGTATATGAGGTTTGAGGTAAAAAGGGAGACTGCCTGGGGAAGAGGAGAAGAGAGAGAGAAGCAGCAGAGGGAAGAGAAAGAAAAAAAAAAACAAAACAACAACAAGAAACAACAACCCATGTTTGGTATTTCAGTGTACGTGGCAAAGAAAACCACTAGAGAGTATTACTGAAAATTTGTCTGCCATATTGTCCTTGTGTCTTATTTCATTTTATGTCATGGAAAACACCACTGATGGTGTACATCTATAAGTAGATTCCAGGATTTACTTCACAGATAGTTATCCTACTTCAACAAATGTCCATAATAGTCCCTGGCAATTATTCAATGATTCATCTTTTCTATTAACTGTCTAAAAGTGATTGTAAACCAAGTGTTTGTGTGAGAAATAGAGAAAAAATAAATAGGTTGGGTTTCATTACTACATGATTAATTTGCAAAATCATCAGTCCTTACCTTTTACGTAGACAACTATTCAAACAACTATTCATTAAATTAGCAGTTTCACATATGCATTTTTAGAAAATTGAGATAATAAAACTATTTGCATCATTCCAAAAAAAAAAATAAATAAATTTAAAATACAACCTTTTCATAGCTCTCTGATCCAAAAGTTCTTGCCTGTCCTTCCACAGAAAGATAAGGAAGACCAGTGGCTGGAGAAGAAGGTTCAGGGGAATAAAGACCACATCATTTTGGAACATCTGCAGTGGACGATGGGCTATGAAGTGCAAATCACAGCTGCCAACAGACTGGGGTATTCTGAGCCCACCGTATATGAGTTCAGCATGCCCCCAAAGCCCAACATCATTAAAGGTAAGCAAGATGATATCCTTTCTTACAATTAGCACTATATCACTTTTTACCCCTTTGGTATAGTTTACTAATAATGAAAATTAAATTAGACACACGGCAATGCCGTTTCTATTTTTTCTAATCACGGTTATTGTGGCACGTCATAATGAGGTTGTACAGTTCTTACCGTGAGATATTGCGTTGTTTGAGAACCATGCTTTGCCATCAGTAGCAGGACCATTGAACTGTGATGATGAGTAGGAGTGGACCAGTGAGAATGACAGATGAAACCTCTCTTAAAAAAAAAAAAAAAAAAAAAAAAAAAAAAAAAAAAAAAAAAGATGCGATGAGAAGGAACACTTGCAAAGACAACTTCTCTGCCAACCACCTGGGCACTTGTTTGCCAGTTTTGCTTAGGTTTGTCTACAGCTGAAGACAAGCTCACCCATGCCTGACCTATAAAGTTGATATTGAAAACAAAATCACTGAGGCAGAAACAGTTTAAATGCAATTTCGCTGAGAGCTGGAGCTGGAGTGCCAAGGAAGGTCAGATGTATCAGGGAACTTTTAATCTGTTTTTAATACAAACCAATCAAGGATCTCTGAGGCAGGTATAATACTTATATAATTGCACATTGATATGCTAATAAAATTACCTAGTTATTAAAATTCTACTCAGATATATTTTAGGAAGATAATAAAGCCGGGGCATATGATAGTTCAAAATAATATTCAACTCTCTTATTTTGTTGTCATAGATAGCATTTTTCTTCAAGTTTTAATATTATTTGGTTTATGAGTATATGTTTATAATATATTCTATTCTTATATGTCTTATTATATTTACAAGTCTATAGATAAATAAAATAGAGAGAGAGATGTATATAAGAACAAAATATTGATTCATAAAAACCTGGCATATTTCACTTGTAACACAGTATTATTATTAGAACACAATATTTTTCAACTAAGGAAAAAAATCACTTTGGCTCTATTATTTACCTTATAATTTCATAATAACGTGACATAATTTTTAATATGCTTGTCTTTTAAAGTTAAAAATATTTGATATAATTAATCTTTGATTAAGCTGTATTATACAGATTATACAGTTTAAAAATAATTAAACATGGGACAGAGTGTTGCTTATATTTATTCACAAATCCTTCAAAATGTGATTTTTTTTAAATATAGAAATTTGGATCCTTCAGAAATATTATGGGTATCTTCAAATATTATTTTTCATTTGAATAGTATTTCTGTATTATCATATTATATTCTTAAGTATTAGGGAATGAAGAACTATTCATTTTTTACAGATAACTTTACAAGGTTAAGTGATTGATTGATATCAAGTGTACTTGATGTATATATGCTTAAATCTTACCCTTGGGAAATAATTGAAATGATTGATTTTCCTAAGTAAAAGTGTTTGGATTAGTATCACCTATCACTTTTATTTGTCCTTGTGAATTTGAAATACCAATAACCTCTACAATTATATTATAATTGTGGTAATTATATTCAATGCATGTCTCCTAAACATGAATTAAATATGATCTCAAACTGAATCAATGTAACTCACAAAGAAGTCCAAAGTATTTCCAACTTCCTGAACACTCAAAATAGTTCATATAGTCAGGTGAAATTATGGTTGTTTTTTAGACAAATATTCTTTTAATTTAAAACAAAATTTCAGTGCTTTATAAACAAACGTGAAGATTTATATGAAAAAATAAATATAAATTTTAATATATAAAAATGTAGTTATATAAAATTATGTTGTCCTGTCTTATAACATCACTATAGAAAGACGGTAATTCACACTTCTATATATATTTTTTAAAAATTAGAAGAAAGGAGCTTGAATTTTCTCAATCAAAAAATGTGATAAATATTTAAGAAGATGGAAATGCAAATTTTCATCAGAATATACTTTATAAATGTACCACATTGTTATACTGTAACCCATAACTACTTATATTGTCTATCAAAATTATTACCCTATAAAATATGAGGTACAATTTTAATAATTTAATATCAATACAATATGTCAAAAAATCTAGCTATGCTCTCAATTGTACTCTTATAATAATAATAATAACACATAAAAAGGCAGATAAGTAGAAAAGTAGCAGCATATGTGTGTGTGTGTGTGTGTGTGTGTGTGTGTGTGTGTGTGTGTATTCATGTATGTATATTAAATAAAAAAAGATCAGGAAATAAAGTGACACATTCTAAAAGTATTTTTCGTTTAATTTTGAAACTTTGTAATTTGACACGTCATAGTCCAACCTTTGGATTTGGATGGAAAATGGAGAAGATTATGATTTTCTTTCAAGCAGTCTCTATACGATTAGAATCAATTCATTTTTCCCTCATGGATTTTGTATTGAGGTTGTTCTTTTGAAAAGTACTGAGGTCAGAACCAAGGATTCACCTGTGCAATAGTGGAATCATTAACTGATCACAAATGGTTAATGGAGTAATTCGTGTATCAGACACTCACCAGCCCAAAAGTCAGTGAACACAAGGATGAGGTGTATCTCTCAAACACATTACCGTGAACACATTAGCAAGGAATCAGTTTATGAGTCTGAAATAGGATAATTAAATGTTTCCCAAAGGAGAAACTTTGCAAAGAAGCTTGAAGTAATTAAATTCTAGGTTTGTGCATTACATGGAAGACGTCTTTGACAAAAGTGATTGTTTCCTTTACTAACTAGAAAAAAAAAATATTGCCATCTGAAAGAGAATTTGGACATGTTTGCCTCAAGAGAATTCTAGGGTTGGTGCTGGGTCTCAAAGCCCCATTAAAACCATGTAATTAACTTTCACAGATCTTAAAGGGAGTTAAGAAAAAGTAGTTTGTAACAGGTGTAGTCATATAGTTTATGTTAATGTGACTAAATACAAATGATGAGAAATGTATTCTTAAGTCAAGGCAACAGAAGGAAAACATCAGTTTCAGCCACACTGTGGGAGGAAACGCACAAGACCTTTCTACTAGACTAGATGGCTAATAATAACAAACCAGATGACAGTTAGCTTCTTTGGAAGCATCTTTTCTTCAGGTAAATAATTTTGTTGTACAGTTTTGTTTAGAGAATAATGACCATATAGTTTTAATTCTATTAAGCATAGAGTGTCCAATTATTAATTAGATATGCCTATTGCAGATGAGGGAGCCATGACTTTGGAAATTTATGTTATGAGGCTATGAGAATTAACAGGTGAAGGAATTTTGTGGCTTAGCAGGAAAAAAAACAATAAAAATAATATCAAAATTCTTTGAGGAGTTTCTGTGTGTGATATTTCTTGAAATTTTCTCAGTCCCAGAAGTGTGTAAGACTCAATAAGGTGTTTAAGGGGTCCTTCTTGGTTGGTGGAAAAAGAATCCAAATCCAAAGCACCAAGACCTGTGATTCAAGAAGAAGGAAAAATGTTTTTTCACCCACCACCTTCTCCAAAGTTAAGCTTTGCACAGTTACTGGAGAAACAGAAAAGTAATACCTTGAAAGTTAGGGTAAGGCTTTATGTCCTGAAGTCTGCTAATGAAGTGTTAAATGCTGCTGGGAAACGAAATCTAAATATGCACGTGTCATTTCATGGAGCTTTGCCAGAATGATTCAGAGAGGGACTAGTAAGAAAGGGTGTGCGCCCCTCTTTGTTAATGGTTACAAGGAGCTTTCCTGTCAAGCTGTGAAGAGGTAAGGTAAAACATGAGAAAGACATTTAAGGTGGAGAAGTCTGGACTGTTTCATGTCAGATGTAAAAAGAACGTAGATGCAAACAGCATGCTTACCAAGCTATCTTAGCAGATAGGAGATTATTTCATTCTCTCTCTACTAGGCATTGTGTAAAGAGTCAATGCATCCAAGTTGAAAAAAAAAAGTAACATAGTACAAAAGTATCATAAAGTATTTTTTTTAATTTACTGATTGAATCCAGTGATTGACAAGAGATATTAAGCCATGGCTTAAGAGACTAAGAATTATTTAGTTACCATCTTGAGGTAATCCTTAAAGTTGTGATAATAAGAATTTAGAAGCATTTAAATACAAAATATTCAACAGAGTAAATTTTATTTTTCTGCAGTATTTAAAAATGATCTTCACTGATTTTCTTTACAACTCTTATGAGTTATTTCTCCAGTTTTAAGTAAAGAATAGATTCATGCTCATATTTGAAGTGTAATGCATAGGAAACTAAGTCCTTTGGTTTAATATTGGAAGAAGAAAACTTAAGGTTTATATTAATTAATTTTTTGTATATATTGTATTATATACTGTCCATATATATAGATATTTTGTAATAAAGTTTAATGCTCATATACACTTACATATGCATAACTTCCAAATAATGGACTTCTTCTAGAGTGCAGATATAAATTATAATAATAAAGTATTATTCTGTAATAATCTGCTTATATTACATTAATTTACAATATGTTCATTTTTAAGTTTTTTAAGCATTTTTCTATCTATATATCTTAGTAGACATTATAGTTCTTTCTAACTTATCATTCCAATTTTAAAAATAGTTTTACAACTATAATGTACATTATTTTGTTTAAGGATAAGTTTATTTTGTAAAACACATCTTTTGTTTATGGGTGAATCTTTGAGATTTCAGGGAGCCAAATCTGTTTTATAATTATATATATATAATATATATAATATATATATATATATATATATATATATATATATATTCAGAATATTGGGTACTTCTTTCAAATTTATTGTTGTAAAAATGACTATGGCTTATTTATTTGTAGTAAACATACAACCAATAATTATACCAATATATTTATTAATTGAACTGAATGTTTCAGATGTTTTAGCAAATTATCAGATATCAATATACATTGTAGAACACTGCACAAATTATTTAACATCTAATGTGTTCAATGTTGCTTCTATTAAATAACACATCTTTATCAATTGCTCCTTTTTGTTATTGTGGATCCTTTGAAATGAAAGCATGTATGATTTTGGTCTCACCATGTTATTAGAGCAAAAAATTCATTTAATACATTATTAGAAATGAATAATAGAGATGTTCTATCATGTGAAGATCTGTAATGTACAAATATACTCTTCAGTTTGGATAAGCTGAAGAAACTGACATTAATCACTGATTTAAAAAAGCATACCTGAAATGTTTAATTTCTATATTCATGGACATTAAAACCTATATTTGTAGTGAGTTATCACATAATATAATATGTGTGACTTCTACTCAAATTCAAAGCAACAGAATGTTTTGAAAGATGAACAAATAAATGAGATAGGAAAAAAAACAGCATTCACTTGAATGGCAAATAAAAATGCTTTCCTATTATTCTTTTTACCTTTTAGAATATAAAATAAATGAGTTCAGAAAAATCATTATATTGTGGTTTAACAATGTAGAACTTGATTTTAGCTCTCTGGAATTCTCAATGATGTCAAAATATTAAGACTACACACCCAACATTGTTTACTTTTACTACATATGGAAACATAGAATTATAAATTATTGTCATGACCATTAATTTCAAAATAATTTTGAAGAGATTCAATAAGATTTAAAGAGTATGTCAGTAGACAATTGACTGATCTCTCCTAGGTTTTATTCTTCTTACTTCTGTGCCTATGTAACATTGCATCTTATAATATTTAATATTTTTTCAGGTTTTAATTATTGATTTTAAATCTGCATGTTAATGAATCATAGAAGATAATACTGTGGAATATGAAAGGCTTATGTATACTGTAGTACTGTGAATATTCTAATTCACAGTGGGATACCAGTGACTTCTTTCTTATCAGTTTTTATGCATAGCATATAAATGTAAATATTTTTAATTCAAAAATTGACAAAAATAATGTCAGATCACCATGTGATAAACCCTATTGATTTTTGTCATGGTATATTTTTTTTAGTAAGGAATGAGTATTTAGAAAAAATATTTGCTATAGCGTTTTAATGACAGTCTTGTGTCAGAGTAATTTTTTTAGGTAAATATTAGTGGCTAAGTGTAAATATTTTATTAATTTTTTCTCTCTTTTTCTTTCCTACTGTTGTTTATTTTATTTTCATATTTACCATTTTCTTATTTTGTTATTTGTTTTATTATGTTGGGTGTTGAAAATGAATGTCATCGTGCAGACAGTTGCTGTGAATCGAACACAGTTGAAAATGGCGGCCAGTCATTGCCACTGAATGCTGTTGGGTTCTCTTTCGTTATAGCCACGGGTCTGTCTTGCTTGTTTTAATGTTATTGTGTTCTGTGGTACGCCCTGAACAGAGATAAAGGAAAGAGTGGCACCAGGCTGTTCAAAGGATATAACTAAAAGTTTCTGCAGTCCAACTTACATTTGAACACTTAGCCTCTTCCTCTGTCTTCACCAACCAAGGGAAAGTCAGGAACCCAGAAGGAAGTTTCCATAGAGATTCTTTCTCTTGACTACTTTCTCAACAACACTATGTTTTACTGTAAAGGCTTCATAGACTTTGCTATAAATTGTGCCCCTTGTACATTGAACACAAGCATTTTCTACAGCCAGTCCTCTTTCATTTAATTAGTTTTGCAAATATAACTCAGCATCCATCAGCACAAAGCATGTAAACTGTGGGGTTTTTTTTTTTTTTTTTTTTTTTTTTTTTTTTTTTTTTATTGTGGGCCATCCCTACCAGTCTTTTAAACTGTTATATGAAAATTTCTCGTTTTATGAACGTTTATAAAATTTTATAGTTTCTACCATTATATAAAACACAAATTTGATATTCAGTTATATCAAATACATATATATCTTATTCTGTTTTCTTCAGTTTTTAGACAATGGTTGAAGGAACACAAAGGATTCAAGTTTCCTCACTTAAATCTGCAAAGCCAATTAGTATTTTCTTAAGTGAAAATATCTCTCTACCATTGTCCACAATAAGTAAGCTTAATCTCAGTTAAATTTTACTCAATTCAGTAAATTCACATCATTTTTTTTTTTAAGCTGGAACCAAGTATTGCAAATGTAACATCCTATGCAGTTACATATTGCATTTTCCTGAACTTGTGACAGTCACTGTCTTTGCAAGTATCAAAACGAGAAATGACTGTTTTAGGTATTACTTGCAAGGAGATGAAAAGTAGATGAGAGCAAGAACCTGCTGCGTTCAAATTTTCTAAAGAAGCTCAATTTGAAGAAACACAAGAAGGGCATCTGCTTTTCCAATTTCAGTTATTTGAAAGCGATAAGAATGTGCCCTTTGCTTTGAGCCACATCCTAGAATGTGATGTGGTTAGGACTACTTAGGCCAATTAGGAAACACACACTCACACACATACACACACATACAGCACACACACGCACACACACCCTGCATTTATACAGACAAACAGCAGTTTTTACTTGCCGAATCAAAAATTAAACTTCAGCTTTTGAGATTCTCCCATCAAAACCTGGCATTCGGTTTCTCTGAAGCATTCTCTGTGCTTTTAGGCAATCTAAACATATTGTTTATTATGTGAGATACAACAAGATTAGATATGTATTAATAATTGCTTTTTAGTTAATTTATAATTTACAATATCTTTAGTTTGCAAATATTGTATTTGTCTTATAGCTTGCAAAATAATCTAAAAACATGACCCATTTAAAGATTTTTTTTCCTCATTGTTGAAAAATAACAAAAAATGTTCCAATTCAGTCAGTATGGAAAATCTAATTAGTATCTGGGAATTTTTTTTTTTAATTTTTGAAAGTGATATGAACCATGCTTTCTCTACTATATAACTCTTTGTGACTTTGTACTATATTCCTTGGTACTTCACTTAGGAAATGATACGTTAATTATTGATCAGTAGAAAATATTGAGAGTGAAATAAATTCAAGCAACATTTCTGTGTTGCACAAAAGGAGCATAGAAATTATACATTTATGTATGTCTTAAGGATTAGATGAAGTTCTTGTTGCTGGGTTTTATGTTTCAATGTCCAAACTTCATTACTGTGTGAAAACAAAAAAATTGCTATTTTACACCTTTGTTTACTTAGGATCAGTTTGTGATTATACTCAATATGATCAATGATAAATAAATGATAAAAAAGTCATATACACCTTAGTTGCTACCAACTGTTTTTTCCTGTTTATTTTTAAATACATTTTAATTATTAAAGGTGTACAAATACAAATGTGTGCATTGACGTGAATATAGTATTTACTATTATAGGTTATTAGAGAATGTTTGATCTAAAAATATGTGTATCATGACTTCCACTGTGAAAATGTTTCAGAAGTTTTATAACCATAGTAGGACGATGATGGAGCCATGGGAATATGCTTTTGCATGCATTGCCACATTATTTGAATGTATATGTGTGATATCAGCGTATCTTTTTATTCATTTCAGAATGTCCATTTTATCTTCCTAATCCTGGCATAGTAACCATAGAACCTAATTTCAATGGAATCTTCCCACCAAATAAAAATTTTATGATTATTTATTAAGCCACTGTGTGACCAGAATTAGATTCCTGGGAGATAGAAGATGCCTAGGAGATAGCCGAGGAAGATAGATTCTTCCCTACAAATTGTTTTCTCAGACAAATTGCCATTCCAAATCTTCCTTGTTATATTTCTCTAGACTTGTATAGTTAAGCATACTTTTATAAAATCCTTCCTTTCAAAAGTTTTGAAGGTCATATTTGTATATTAATAACTAACAAGAACAAGTCTGAAAATTCAATGCCTTTATTCATTGTTTTCATTTTTCTAACTTATATAAACACTTGAGTTTGATTGGATAAATATTAATAAATTTGATACACTAGATTAATATTTACAATGTGTTCTCTATATAAGTATAATTAGTTCCAGTTCTACTTACATAATACAAATGCATTCAAAAGATTCATTTCTAAATGGTTTAAATGTTCATCTTTATGTTTTAGAAGGATGTATATGACTGTACAA
This sequence comes from Peromyscus leucopus, assembly GCF_004664715.2. Taxonomy (NCBI): domain Eukaryota; kingdom Metazoa; phylum Chordata; class Mammalia; order Rodentia; family Cricetidae; genus Peromyscus; species Peromyscus leucopus. The sequence goes on along the minus strand of NC_051073.1, from coordinate 16,820,431 downwards.
GTTATGTAAGTGAAGTTAAAATGATAACTGCCATTCATTATGCCAAATGTTGTTTATTTAGCACTGCCCATGAATTAGGATTTGTTTATACTCAAGTCAATGTAAGGACAAATTCAATTGATCCTCTATATTTTAATTTGACTTTTCTGTTCTCTTATAAGGCATATTGTACATGATAGTTCAGCCATTTACAACTGAATCAGGATGAATACATCTAGATGCATAAACATTTAGGTATTATATGATATGCTCACACTAAGAATGGAAAAATAATTTTTAAATTTACCAGTGACCTTGGCCATTGAAGATGGACAACATTACACCAAGATAAGAAAATAATATTTTAATATTTTTCTTGAGTTATATATGAGAACATTTCTTTTCAGAGATAATAAAAATACTGCTAAAGTAAAACCTTAAAATTTTGAAAATTGTTTTAAAAATGCAAACTATGAAAGTTGTATGTTATTGTGTGTTTGAAACATGAAGAGTTCAAGATAATACATTTGTGGCAGTAACTATTATCAAGCATATAGTTTTCTGACATTATGATGCCAAATGAATCAAAACATAGGCTTACATAGAAGTAAATATTATAAATAATTTGCCATTTTAGGTATTTTATAATGATGGGTTTCATTGGTGTACATTGCTCTGACTGTTAACAATGTCAGTTAAGTCAAACTAAGTAACCTTTTCTCTTCTTCCTTACAATTAATATCACTATTTTAAGAAACTATTTACCCCTTCTGACATTTATTTTTTTTATGTGTAGGAATGAGTATAGTTCATGTATTTTGTTTCTGTTAATTGATTATCAATAAAAAAAATTTGTACCTGCTCCGGTAGTTACAGAGAAATATAATACAAAATTTTGAGAGTTCAATGAATTTAATAGCTTGTTCACATTTTCCTGTGTCAAGCAATTGAATATATGACAATTCTTGAAAAAGCCCTTGAATTGATTATGAAGTCAATTTAACTTAAAAACCAATATCCATATGAATTAGGTCATAAAGAAAATGAATAATTAATTTCACTTTCAGAAGATTTTACTAATATAAAGTTTAGTACTTATTATTAAGCCTTATATTTTACTAATATAAGTTTAGTACTTAACTACAGTAAAAATATTTTTAATTTTTCATTATATACTCCTTTCCATAATTACAAGTTGTTTTATTCTATAGTCAATATTTTAAAATTGTTTTCTGTGTTTTCACTGATGTCGAAAGGTACACTTTTCATATAACTAATTTATATGTTCAATGATAAGATAGTAATGACATTCATGTCATGATTTATTTTACAGAACTAAATTTGTTGTACTGGATAAAATTAACAATCATGTACTGATTCTTCATGACTAACAGTTACTATTTCTAGCCCTAAAATATTTGTTAGGAAATGTTATAGATAAAATGGATAATTTTGTAAATTTAATCTATCAGGATTTGTTGAAATAGAAAATAAAAAACAATATTGAAGGGCTGTAAATGGACATGTGGAATTAAAGTGTGTTTTTAGTGCTCTGGAGGCACTCAGATCTATTTCTGACATGCTCTAAAGGTTGATATTTATTTATCTCTTTCGAAGTACAGTCATGCATTCTTCCACATATTCCTAAATTTCAGTTTAATTATGACCTAAAGTTGGTTGTATTATATCTAGATAGCACACAGTTATTTAATTTGTGTATATTCAAAATGAATTAGTATATCCTTTATCAATTTGTTTTAGAAAAGACAATATAAAGTATAAATTCTAAATGTTGCATAATTTTAAAATATAGAATCACTTAAAAATTATACTTAATTCAATTTCATTTCATGTATGTACTAAATGGGCAATGTTATCTCCTTGTTCTTTCATGCAACATAAACTAAAATCTACTGCTTTAAATATTACTGATACTTCAGACTTATTTATGAATATTTCTATCATAATTTTATATTGGTTTATGTGTAATTTTTATGCTTGAAACTGACTATTTTGATCATTTTAATTGCATTTGTTTTCATCCCAGATTATTTTATTGACTATATGTACATGTTATAAATGTATTGTCTTTGCTATCATCTCTTATTTAACACCCCCACATATTATCAAGTGCTGTGTAATCCTGTGCATGTGTTCCATAGTGTATTAAATGTCATTTTATTTTATGTATCTCTGTGTCTTCTCCATTGTCGTAATAAAGAAAACTGAGGAAAATCTTTGTTATATGTGTTTTCTTTATTACTGTTACAGCCTTCTTGTCCTTCTGTGTCTTTTCATTTTTTTACCTGGGAAATTCAACATCTCAAGATTTTTGTTTGTAGTCAAGAACTAGTAACATATGTCTTTTCGTGAATGTTTTCAATTTTGAGATAACTAATGTACCATCATTTAAACTGTCATCTTATAAAATAATTAAAAACAATACCCAACTTTGTCCCTATTAAACTTATTATAGAGTTCTCATAAAATTAAATCACTCCTCAAATATCTAAATAATCAGAAGAATTTTTGAAAAAACACACAAACAGTGCTACAAGTTCCAGTTAAACCCAGATGAGTTAGTAATTTCCATTGCTAGTAAAAATTCACAAAAGCAGATATAAATGTCTAATCTGAATTTTCTCAAATATTTCCCCTTTTGTAATATTATAATTTATACACCAAAGAAATACCACGAGAATTGGAGGGAGGCAGTCCCCACTTTCTACCCCAGTAGTTACAGAGAAATATAACATAAAATTTTGAGAGTTCAATGCATTTAATAGATTTAATAGGACAAAATGAGAAATATTTAGATAGAAATATAGAGGGGAAAGAGATAGAAGCACAGGACAGCCTCGGGAGGGCCTGGGCCAAAACCCACCAGCCCCTTCTATCTCTGATAAAGGGCTATTTATAAAAATGCCAATGGGTGGAGCAAAAGACCTCCCCTAGCACAGCCAAGGGCAGACCCTTCCAAACACCTGGTAACCATGCATGTGTTCAATCTATCCCATTATGGAGACCTACTGTGTAAAGCAATCTCAGATCTCAGAAAACTCTGTGGACCACAACAGAGAATATAATTACAAAAAACTCAAACATTCTCTGCTCATCTATAGATAAGTTATAAAGCAAAAGTGACCTTTTATGTTTATCAATAAAAATAATAGTAACTGTAAATGATAGAAGATCTGTTTTTTTTTTTCTTTTTTTTTTTACACAAACTCTCAAAAGTGAGAGGGAATGGATTAAATGACAGATTCAGTCTAATCTTCCTATTAGCTGTGTGAAAAGCAGGATATTTCTCTTATTTTATTGAAGAGAATAGCCATTTCAGATAAGTGATTTTCATGTTAAATAGTTACTACTTCAATTTAGTAAATACTACACTTTGAGTACCATATCTGGTTTTAAATTGTTACATCTTACCAAGAAAATTAAGTTTGATTTTGTATTGACAAATGTTTCTCTCACATACAGTTGAATAGAAAAGTAACACATTTTCAACAACACAATCATTTCATTTTCATAAACGGAATAAGCAGTATAGAATTAAAGAGAAAATATTGCTTTTCAAGTTTCATGATTTTTTATCATATTATGTTTCTTACCCATGAACACTCCACTCTGAAAGTTGTAGTATAATATATATATATATATATCATTTGCTTAGATATATTTCCACATTCTTCAATAAGAATATAGTTGAAATTTTATATTTTCCATTTTTTTCTGATTGATTAAACTTAAAAAGGTTTTGTACATGTAGATATAAACATTTATTTATCTTTTTTTTTTGTTTGTTTTTTGTTTTTTGATTTTTTGAGACAGGGTTTCTCTGTGTAGCTTTGCGCCTTTCCTGGAACTCACTTGGTAGCCCAGGCTGGCCTCAAACTCACAGAGATCTGCCTGGCTCTGCCTCCCGAGTGCTGGGATTAAAGGCGTGTGCCACCACTGCCCGGCATTATTTATCTTTTATTTATGTTTACATTCTTTCTGAAGCTCCTTTAAAACAAAATGATGGTATGCAATGGCAATTCATTATCTGACAAGAAGTGGAAATTGTATGTTCACTAATGTGGTGACTTTGTATTATTTCATCAAGGTTTCATAGCTATGATTTTGAGTCATTTTAAAAACTAGAGATATTTGAGGAAATATAAAATTGTCTAATCAAATACTTATCAAGGTCTACCTTTTTATGAAATCAACAATAGGATAATTTTTAAAAATGCAAAAAAATTAATTATTGATACTTTTAAGGAACTTGGGGTGTCAGTTTTTCTTTTCAGTTTTAATAACTACAGTTGGAACAACTATAGCTCTTTCCTGTCATTAACATGCCCATATTCCTGTGATTTAGCTTCTTAGATTTCTTGATTGTCCAAGGGGAAAACATGCAGCTGTAAAATATGTGCACTTGCCAAACACACTTGCTTTTAATTATCTTTCTTTTAACATTTTCATTAACCTTCTACATAGAGCTCCTTTCCAGAGATCATTTGTGTCCAAGATTACCTATAATAAGTTTCCCTTTACAAATACACTGAAAATGATGTAGAATAATTAAGTTACATAGTACATAAAGTAGGTAAACTTCTATTTCTTTTAAAATATATTTCTTTACATCTAGACTTTTCATATATGTAGGATTTCTTTAACATGTTTTTGTTTGTTTCACACAAAACTTCATATTAAGTAATAATATTTTATTTTTAAATATACATCATTTTTTTTATCCAATAAGCTTTTGAAGGGTGTCTTGGTTGTTTCTTACCATCATATATTTAAGTAAATAGAAAATTTTCACTTCTAAACTGATTAAAGGCATACTAAGGTACACTACATTATTATATTTATAAGTACCCTGTGGGCATTAAAATACATAATTTTCATAATATAGATTGCATAGTATGTTTTAAAGTCAATAAAAATGTGAATAGTGTGGAATTTTATATTGTGATGTATCAAGCACTTTGGAGTTTCTAAAGAAAATTCCCATAATCTTTTGTTATAAATTTTATACTCTGGTTTGCAAGTCTTAATAACATTTTAAGGAACATTGCTTTTTATGTTTTCTATTTTCTGCATCTCAAAGGCATATTTAATATCATAAAATGAAGTTGGTAATAGATACTGTAGTTAGGTTGCACAAATACTTAACTACTTTGTTGATCAATTTCTACAGTTATAGAGATTTACATTTGTTCATTTTTAGATTTTGTGTATTATTGCTTTGCCTACATATATGCACATGTGTTCATGTTGCCTGCAGTGGCCAGAAGTGGGCATTAGATATATTGGAAATTAAATTATAGAAGATTATGTGCAGCCATGTGGGCACTGCCCACCAATGGTGGTCCTCTCTAAGAGCAGTACACACACACAAACCTTTGAATCATCCCCAAGCCTCAGACATAGAGGTTTTTTTTTTCTTGTATCAATGAAAACCTTCATTTTCTAATTGAAAAAGAGCCACAGCTATCAAGCAACCTAAATATAACATCACATTTAAATAATAAACAGAATGGAACATGCAAAAAATCAATGCCAAAATACCAGTCTATATAGATAATTAGGGATATATAATAATCTCTTGTGTAGCCTTTGTACCAATATTAAGAGATACTTGTTTATGATCACATAGTCAACAAGATTAAAAAGTTTTCTTATTCAATGTAGGTATCAGGATAGACACTTTGTACTAGAAGCCCTTCAGATATTCATAAAATGTTGAGTAACTTGAAACTTTCACACCAAGAAGTGCTATTTACTATTTAGAATTTATGCTTTCATTTTTGTTTAAATGACCATAATTTGTTCCTTTTAACTTTCATTATGTTAAAATAGTGATCCTGAGGATCTGATAAATTTCCATTAAAATTTTTAAGAAGGCTCATCTTAAATTTAAGTTTTGTGGGAATGGTAGTTCTTTTTGATATAGTATATCACTAGTATGTCAGATTAAACTAAAAGGAAGACCTTCCTGCTGCTTCAGCTTTCAAAGTACAGAGATAATATGCAAATGGCACTATGGCCTCCTAAGTTTTACATAGCATTGTTTGAAAACAGATAAATACCAAACCTTAAGTTAGGTTGAGCAAATATTTAAATGACTGGATTAATAAGGTGGAGCTTAGGAAATACTCCAAAGTATAGTCTATTAACAGAGTATCATTCATAGTACACATACATAATAGTTATTCATAAGTATAGATATGTATACTATATCATTTCATAGGATTTGCCAGTGTATTTGAAGCTATGTTAACAGAAACACATTCACATGTTGATTTAATGAAACATTAATACATGAGACTTTATGTCACATTCCAATTCTCATCCATGGAAACAGCAACCTGGATATATCCATGTGTGCAAGAACTGTGAAAATGCAGATGACATGGGAAACTGGGAGTATGGCCAGTGCCATCGCCAAGCCTGCACATGCTCTCCTCCTTTGCAGGAGCTCTTTCCTCCCTAACTGGATGTATTAAGTGGCTTCATAATATCATTTGAGGAAGATCATTATTGTGAAGCTTTGCTCATTACATATGTCACAGGTTCATCAGTCGTGCTTTGATTAGTCTATTAATTTATGTAGTCTATTTGAAGGCCTAACATTTTGGACCTCACTATTAAGTTATATGCAGTTTTCTGTCCCACAGCTGCTCTCAAATAAAAACACTGAGGCTTATATTAATTACAAATGCTCAGCCAAAACCTCAGGCTTATTATTAACCAGATCTTACATTTTTAAGTTAACCCATATTTCTTATTCACACTCTGCCATAGGCAATGGTTTTATTAGCATGGCACATTCACCTTCTGCTCCCTCTACATCTGACTGGCAACTCCTTTCTCCACCCTTCCTCTTCCTAGTATTCTCTATGTTTCAGGCGTCTCTCCTAATCTCTTCTTGCTCAGCTATCAACTAATCAGCATTTTATTAACAATGAGAGCAATACATATTTACAGTGTACAAAGGTTGTTCCACAGCTTTGAGTAACTAAACAAACCCTCACTGGCACTTAAAATACCCCTTTTCTAAATGCTCCATATGTTCTTATTAACATTAGATACATTATTTATATTTTTAATTATGATTTTTATTTCACAGCCTGGCAAAACCCTGTTATGATGGCCAGGTGATACAAGGAAATACTCATGACCAGAAAAAAATGAAATCTCTTTTGTAAAAAGAAAAAGAAAACCAAAGAGGCATCTGTGTGGATTGGGAAGGTTTATTTTGGAATAAAACTTAGAAGGGTTCTCAGGAGGCAAGAGAGCAAACTGGTTTCACAGGCTAGGGTTTTTAATACTTTAGGGAATAATTTTTTATTTTAGAAATTTCTTTATTCATTTTACACACCAACCACAGATTCTCTCTCATCCCTCATTCTGTTCTCCCACAGCATTCCCCACCTCCACGTACCCCCCCATCCTTTCCTCCAAAAGGGTAGGAGCTCCCATGGGGAGTCAGCAAAACCTGGTACATTCAGTTGAGGTTGGATCAAGCTCCTCCCCACTTCATCAAGGCTGAGCAAGGCATCCCACCACAGGAACTGGGCCCCAGAAAGCCACCTCATGGGGTAGATCCTGATCCCACTGCCAAAGGACCCTCAAATAGATCAAGCTACGGTCTTCTACATGCAGAGGGCCTAGTCCATCCCGTGCAGGTTCCATAGATGTTGGTCTGAAGTTCGTGAGTTCCTACAAGTTTGGTTCAGTTGTCTCTGTAGATTTCCCCATCATGATCTTGACCCTCTTACTCATATAATTCCTCTTGCCTCTCTTCAACTGAACTCCCGGAGCTCGGCCTAGTGCTTGGCTGTGGATCTCTGCATCTGCTTCAATCAGTTACTGGATGAAGGCTCTATGGTGACAGTTAGGGTATTCACCAATCTGATTACCAGGGTAACTAGTTCAGGCACCCTTACTACTGTTGCTAGTAGTCTAAAATGGGGTCGTTCTGTGTGGATTCCTGGGAATTTCCCAGCACTAGATTTCTCCCTAACCCAATGTCTCCCTCCATCAAGATATCTCTTTCATTGCTCTCACACTCCATCCCTCCCCCAACTTGACTATCCCGTTCCCTCATGTTCTCATCTCCCATCCCATCCCCGCTATCATCCACTCTCATCCCCTATTTCTTCATGGAGCTCTCATGTTTCCCCTTCCTAAAGCAATCCATGCACACCTCTTAGGTCAGATAATTTGAATTGTTCAAGTAGGACATGTAAGTATGCTGTTAGTGGCTTTGATGTTCAGGAAATTGACTCTGAGAAGTTGAAACAGCCACGAAAGAGAGGGAGGGGCTTGTGGAGCTGACCTGTGATCCCAGGAGGACAGACAGTGCTGCCACTGAGTCCTCTCACTGAAGTGGTTGTGGAGTTGCCCATCATTTTTCCAGAAGCATCTGAATGTCATCTTTTTAGCATCCTTCTTTTCATGTGTGTGTATGGTATGTGTGGTTGTACAGATGTGTTCTTACATGTGTTTGGATGTATGTGCTGTGGGAGGAAATATGTGCATATGTGCAGGTGTGTGTAAAATTCTGAGGATGCTCTCCGATGTCATGTTCAATTGATCTCTGCTTTAAATTTTGAGTCAGGGTCTCTAGGTGATCTCAGAATTCACTGATTTGATTACTTTAGCTTGCTAGATTGCCAGGGTCCACCCTGTGTTTAACTTTCATTCGCTGGGATTACAGACCTCCCCTACGCATGCCTGGCTTTCATGAGGACTCTGGGTATCTGAACTCCAGTCTTCACACATTAGGCAATGCTCCATCCACAGAGCCACTGCCCCATTTCCTCAGTCCTTTGTCATGTTTGATTTACCGCTGAATAGAAACTCCATGGCTCTCCACGTCTGTGTTAGATAAGATAAATTTCTAGAAGATGTTGGAAGAGCCATCTCATTTTGCCTTACTCTGAATCTATCCCCACAAATTCCTACTAGAATTGTTCGACAGCGTAATGGGAAATTCAAAAACAATATGTCTAGAGCAATGGCTTTTACAATATAAAATGACTAGGATATTTATTTCTTTTTTTTTTTTTTTTTTCAACTTTTTTTTTTTTCTGAGCTACTTTATGTGATACAGAATCGCTTTGTATGCTATAAATCGCACACCTGCTTTTTTTTTTTTTTTTTTTTTTTTTTTTTTTTTTTTTTTTAGGATATTTACTTTTTTTTATATACAAATGCATGTATGAAAATAAAGTGTTAGTGTTATATGAAAAAGCACAGTATATTAATATATTTTGATTAAATGATATCCATTTTATAGACTGCATCAAGGTAAATTCCAAATAGCCTTTACCAGCTACTTTTTTTTATCCCAAATTCAATTATTCAGTTATTAATTTAGACAAAAATAATATTTCACCATTTCTGCCTTTTCCCTCCCTCTTCCTTCCTTCCTTTCTTTATTTCTTTTGCTCTCTCTTTTTCTTTCCTTCCTTAATTTTTTTTTTCTTTTTTAAATCTTTATTGTCTAAAGGTCTATTTGTACAAAGTTATTTGGAAGGAAGGTTTGGGCGTCCATGGTTCTAAAAGGGACACTTATCTATGTAGCCAAACTTGTGGTGACAATCAAGTCGCTAAGAAAATAGAAACATCAAAGAGAAGGATGATAAAAAGATGACATTCAGATGATTCTGGAAAAATGAGGGGCAACTCCACAACTGCTTCGGTGAGAAGAAGACTCAATGGCAGCATGTTCTGTCCTCTGGGATCACAGGACAGCTCCATAAGTGATAGGATATATATATATATATGTATGTATTACTTGTGCCCATTATTTGTAGATTTATTTCAGAATTAATCTTGGTGATAAGCCAAGAATTATCTGCACCAATTTTGCCAAATTGGATACAGATCAGCAGAGATAACAAACATTCTAGTGCAATGTAGTGAAAGTTGCCATAGTGGTTAAAATATGTTCGCAGTAACAGCTCCTAGGTTTATTCAGACTAGTAGAATATTGAAAGTTTACTTGTGAATTTCACATATTATTTTGAAAAAAAAAATGAATACCTAAAATAATAGGTGGCTCTTTCAAACAACATTATCAAAAGCCAGTTAGAAAGTTATATTAAAAGAAATTACATATTTTCTTAACAATTTCATCATATGTATTTATTGCTTATCTATAATTATATAAAAACACCAGTAGATATAGTATATGAAATTTTAAAAATAGAGAAAAAATATTTGGCATGATTCTAAGAATAGTTATAAAGCTTATATTAGCTGGTAAAATTCCACACATTATGAACTTTATTTATGATCAAAACTGTTTATTTAATTATTTATTTATTAGCTTTTGTATTTTTTCAAATAAGGTTACTTGCATAGCTCTAGCTGTCCTGGTACCCGCTCTGTTTACCAGGCTATCTTTAAACTAACTGATCCATGTCTCTGGTTCCTGAGGACTGAGATTAAATATGTGTGTAGTGTGTTCAGCCTCTTATTTTAATTTTTTATTTTAATTTTTAAAATATATTTAAACTTGGTTCATGTTTCTCCCTCATAATGTGATCTATTAAGAAAGGCTTTCTGATTTTTGTTTTCCTAATAACAATAATGTTTTCACAAATATAACATGTATTGCTAGAATTATCCATGGGACTACATGTTGTGTCAACACACTTTTACCCACTTAGCATTATAAACAGTTTTCCATCAAATTAATTTTAATTGAAGTGTACTTTAAGGGTTCCCAACGAATATTTTGTCAGGAAGGTGAAAACTATATGTCCTTCAAAGGAATATCATGAATAGAATAGAATAAATTGTACATGAAAGAGCATAGAAAAATATTGAAATATAAAACAAGGGCTGGAAAGATGGGTTTGTGGTTTTGATATGTAGCTTTTTCTGCAGAGGACCTGAGTTCAATTTCAAGCATATACATTGTGGATCTCAACCATCTCTATCTCCAGTTCCAGGAGATTTGATACCCTCTTCTAGCTTCCCTTCATGCCATATACACACATGGTGAAGAGACATATAGGCAAGCACAACACCTATGCACATAAAGTAAAACAGAATTAAAAGTTAATAGTAAATACTATATAAAACATGCACAGTCTTTAATTTTGAAAATTTTGATACTTTTTAGTGGTAATTAATAATTCCCATATTGTTTTCTACACATTGTGTGACTTGATTGAAGTTCTCAAACAAAATAATAGAATAGAAATAAAAGTGTCAGTCACTTTCCTCTGTGTCCTGCAGAATGTTTGGCAATTCATCGCTGAAACAAGAAAGTTACTGACAAGTTTTCCAATATAGGTGGGAGAGTCATTCAAATGTCCTGCTTCATTGAAAAGTCTGCCAAACACTATGGTCCTGTAGGCTGAAGATGATGTACCAACATTGCACAGGAACTTTGGGTGTCTCTCCAGGCAGTCAGATGTTCCTCTCATTTCTAGAGTTTTTGGAAGTTGTTTGCAATGCATTATTTCTTACTTAAATAATATTATATCCTTCTGGGACCTTTGATGGAGTTGAAGACTAGATAGTTATAGTTGCAGTTTTCCCTACATAATGATAAAAAATAAATTAGGTATAAAATTTTGGATTTACTAAGTTAGGATAGATTATGCAGTATTTTCTTTAAATTTCCCAGACATAAATGAATTAGAATTCTGTGGTGGTATTGTGTATTCTAATAAATTTATCTGGGGTCAGAGAACAGACAGCCACTAGATACAAAGGCTAGAAAATGGTGGCACTCACACCTTTAATCCTAGCATTTCAGAGATAGAAATCCCTCTGGATCTCTGTGAGTTCAAGGCCACATTGGAAATAGCCAAGCATGGTGACACACGCCTTTAATCCCAGAAAGCCAGCCTTTAATCCCAGGGAGTGGTGGTAGAAAGCAGGAAGATATATAAGGCGTGAGGGCAAGAAACTAGAAGCATTTTGGCCTGGTTAGGCATTTGGCTGGTTAAGCATTCGGCTGGTTAAGCTTTCAGGCTTTGGAGCAACACAGTTCAGCTGAGAGCTATTGGGATGAGGACACAGAAGCTTCCAGTCTGAGGAAACAAGACCAGCTGAGGATCTGGCGAGGTGAGATAGCTGTGGCTTGTTCTGTCTCTCTGATCTACAAGCATTGACCCCAATAACTGGCCTCAGGTTTGATTTTATTAATAAGAACTTTTAAGATTCCTGCTACAGAATTCAGTACATTGTGAATACAAAAATCTTTATTTGATAATTGTTCTTATTATTTACAGTCTTACTATGTTAAAGTTACAACATTATTTTTGTTTAGAAAAAAAAAGAGGAGAATGTTAGGGAATATTATTTTAAAGTGTATCACTTTTATTTTTGTTGCCTTTGTTTAACTCTGTGAAGCTGTGTTACTGTGCCTGTCTAAAATACCTGATGGTCTAATAAAGAGCTGAATGGCCAATAGCAAGGCAGGAGAAAGGACAGGTGGGTCTGACAGGCAGAAAGAATTAATAGAAGGAAAAATCTGGGAGAGGAGAGATCTAGTAGCAAGAGAAGCAGGAGTAGATCAGGGCCCAGCCACCTAGATACACAATCAGCAATGATGTAAGTAAAAAAAGATACACAAAAGTAGAGAAAGGTAAAAGCCTAGAGGCAAAAGGTAGACAGGCTAATTTAAAGTTAAGGAAAGTTGGCAAGAAATAAACCAAGCTAAGGCCAGGCATTCATAATTAAGAAAAATACATAAAGTGTCAGTTTTGCTAAAACTTACCATGAAAATATATGGTATGTTGAATTCACTTTTTTTAACCTAATGTATTCAGTAAGTAATTGAAAAGTGGCCTAAAGGAAAATATAAACCTATATAAAATCATTTTGCTGTAGACATTTCTGTTTAATTTAAAATTTCAATTGATAAAGAATAATCTTTTATTGTATCCTCATTGGTGAGCTCTGCAATAATTTTCAGCATTCTATCCAATGAATGGACTAAGCTTCTGAAACTGTAAGCAAACCACCAATTAAATGCTTTATTTTATGAGTTGCCTTGGTTCTGGTGTCTCTTCACAGCAAGAGAATACTGAGTAAGACACTGTTGTCCAAATTTTTAATAATATATGATATTGTCATTAAGTTTTTATACAATATATTTATATCATATCCACATGCAGCTCCTCCTTCCAGATCCAAATTCACTTTCCCATGAATTCTCAACTTCATGTCCTATGTTTCTATATTTTAATAACCCATTTAGTCTTCTTTATATGCCCCAGAGATGTAGGTTCATCCACTGGAGCATGGCAGAGCTACCAGGAGCCACGTCTTTAAATCAGAAGCCATAAACTGCCAATATCTCTTCAATTACAGGCAGAGAGTCCTCAGTCCCTTTCATATCCATGCTAGACTGATAGATCTTTTTCAGTTAAACATAGCTACTGTGATTTCATGATTGCCTTGGACATGTCCTGTCCAGACAACAATATTCCACTCTGATTTTCCACACCCCCTGGCTGTAAAACACTTTTCATCTTCTCTTCTGTGATGCTCACTGAGTCTTAGGTTCAGCGAGTGATGTAGATGTTCGATTTGTGTTTGAGTACTCCATTGGCATTCATTCTATGGCCACTGATCAGGCGTGAATTCACATGTTGATTAACTGCACACAGAAACTCTGTTGAAGTCTTAGGGTTGTTCAAATATGAACATAGAGAGATACAAATTCAGAGAAATGTTTAATACTAAGTATATTTAATATAATAGCAGTGGTAGACACACCCATGGGGCTTTTAAGCTTCACAACCATAATATGTTTTGTATCCTTAATATATAACTAGAACAAAACTTATTGACATCATATTGTAATATGTGAGAAACATCACAACATTTTAATAAAAGTATTCAAATATAACAAATAACAAAGTAACTGGCTTGCTTCTGTGATTTTAAAGTGTACAATTCCAAATCAGTACTATTCAAGTATAATTATGAATGAAGGAAAGATGAAAAGACTAACTAAAATTTCTAATGGAAGTAATAAGGCTTCTTCAAGTTACAAAATGAGTATCTCTCTAGATGAAAAATATTAAACTGCTTTAAGTGATTTATGAGTAGCATATTATACTTTCAAGAAAATTAATGTACTCAAACTTTAGTTTCCTCTGTTGTTTAATTATTTTTTGTTTTTTTTCATAAAAATGATTATAGTATATTGAAGATATTCTAAACTTCCTCAATGTTTTTCCACTCATCATTTGTTTCATGCTTCTATCATTATGCCCCTTCTTATCCCAGACATTTTCACTTCCAGTTTCTTACTGTATACATGTTCATGACATTATAGATTTAAAAAGAATCTTTGTAACAAGAACTCTGTGGCACGCTAGTTTGTCTTTCAGAGACTTTTATACTTCCATATGGATTTTAAAGGTGCTTTGGTTTTGTTTGTTTGTTTGTTTTCTATGGAGAGTGAAATGGGAATTTTGTATGGGATTCTATTGAATCAACAGATCTATTTCAGTGACATGATCATTTTCACAATATTATTTCTCCTAATCTATGGTATGTACAATTTTTCTTTTTAAATTTCATTCTACAGTATTTTAAATGTTCCATCATTCAGGTCTTTCTTTTCCTTGGTATTTTAGTTTTTCTTCTCTCAATTGTGCTAATATACCAATAAAAACAATGTAAAGGATGAAGGCTCTATTTCGGCATACAGTTTGAGGTGGTTTAGTTCATCATGTTTCAGAAACACGGCAAAAGTGCATTAGGCAGCTGGTCAGACTGAAGTTACAGAAAGGATAGAGAGAGTAAGAAGTGTGACTGGTCACCCCAAGCAAGCCATTATCTTCTAATGTCCCCAAAATAATCCCAAAGAGTGCCTCCAGCTGTGTTCAAACATGAGACCCTTATGAGAGTGCACTCAAACCACATTATACCCTTGCAGTCCATAAACTTATGGCCATCTCTTGGTACTAAGTGCTTTCATTCCAACTTAAAAAGCACCCAGAGACTACACCCTCAACCCTCTCAATTTCAAAGGCAGAAGTGTCTTTTGAGACACAGGAAGGCTTTAATGCTGAGCCCTTATAACATTCACACATAAGTTGAATAGTTTTGACATGCAATGGCACAGGATAAACACCCTCTTAACAAAAGTATAAATTAGAGGAATTGCAAGGACTGATTAGACAAAAGCAAGACCAAAATGCATCAGGGAAAATAAAAACCAATTCCTGTATCTCTATTTCTAGTTTCTGGGTTTGTGACAAAACTATTTTACTGGCATAGGACACAGAGACCTCCCATTCCAGATCTGCTGTTTGCATCAGAGATGTCCTCTCTGTGGCTGCCTCCACATCTTCTCACAGTTTTTTCTTAGGCGAGGACTCATAACTCTGGTATCTCCAAAACCGTGGGTCCCTACTGTGACCTTGCTTCATCTTCACAATTGTATGTCATGACCTCTCAAAACTCCTTGCTCACACTCTGATTGTACTCTATCTTGCTTGAAAACAGTGGTTCCCGTTACTTTCAAACTTGTATGGCTCAAATGATGGCAATTCCTGCTGTAACTGGGCGGTCCCTGAACCCCTGGGATCGTAGCTACAGTAGCATTTGTTTGCCTGATTGGTTGACTGGCAAGATCACTCCCCGAGGTAGTTGTGTTTTGAGCAGCTAACTACTTCAGTGGCATAATCGCTTCAGGTTTTCCAAGCCTCCTGCCACTGTTGCTATCATGCTCATATATTTGTTCTGGAATCTTCAGCCCAACTTTTGACAATCTTTGAAATGTTCTTACCGCAAAGAAGTGCAAACTTTCTCAGCCTCTCTTCTGGTTGAGCACTTTGTGGTTGTCATTCTCTATCACTGGAAGCAGAGAGCTCTTCACACAGCATGCATGGACTCTAGACCCTTCCTCCTCCTTAATAAAGGTCTGTATTCTATTTACTCTTAAATCTACAGATACTCAGGTGGTTTTCACCTGTCCTCATATCTATTTTACATCTTCCCCCTGCTTATTCCTTGGAGATTCTTAACACCCATGTTGGCCTATTATGTAGCAGGTGACCTTCATGTTCTACAACCTTAATTGATTTTTTTCTTTTTATTGCTGCCCTGAAGTTAGGCTGATTCATATCTACAGTACTGTCTGGCCACAGTCATGTGGTGGAGAGCAGAACCAATGAAACCTTCCTTGGAAGGAGCTAAGAAAGCAAATTAAAGTTTTATGCTTAATGGAGAGGCCCACAAAAATCCACAAAGATAACCCCACAATAGACTACTGGCAATGGTCGAGAGACAGCCCGAGCTGACCTACTCTGGTGATAGGCTGGCCAAATACCCTAATTGTCGGGCTAGAAACCCCATCCAATGGCTGAGGGAACCAGATATAGAGATCCACAGCCAGGCCCCAGATGGAACTCCAGGAGGGTTTGTATGAGCAAGAATTGTTGAGACCAAGGTTGGAAAAAGCACAGGGAAAAATAGCCAAACAAATGGAGACACATGAACTATGAACCAATGGCTGAGGTGGCTGAGGAGCCCCAACTAAATCAGGCCCTCTGGATAAGTGAGACTGTTGATTAGCTTGATCTGTTTGGGAGGCATCCAGGCAGTGGGACCAGGTCCTGTACCCAATGCATGAGTTGGCTGTTTGAAACCTGGGGCTTATACAGGAACACTTGGCTCAGCCTGGGAGGAGGGGACTGGACCTGCCTGGACTGAATCTACCAGGTTGAACTTGATCCTCAGGGGAGTCTTTGCCCTGGAGGAAATGGGAATGGGGTGGGCTGGGGGAAGGCAAGGGGGTGGGGAGAACAAGGGAATCCGTGGCTGATATGTAAAATTAAATTAAATTATAAAATAAAAAAGTGCTTTGGAAACATAAAAAAAAAAAAGGTTTTATGCTTAAGCATTTTGATCCTACTCATTTCTAAAAGTTCTTTCTTCCAGAAATAAAATGAACGACGAATAAAAAGCTTATGACAGACATATGTTATGTAATTTATGTTGTTCATTTGAACCTAACTATTAAATTATTGTTTTTCAACTAATGATAGAGAAAAATGTATAATAAATATTTTATATAAGAATATTACATAAAATAACATATACTTTACTTAATTTCTATATTTATGTGGTGAAATCCAATATAATGTTAGCATTTGCAATAATTTAGATAAAACATTGAGTTAAAAGGATCTTTAGTCTACAATTCTTATTTTGGGGGCCAGGGTAAATGATTTCTTTGAACCTCACATAATATAGAACTGAATATTCATTTTTCTATGTGATGAATTTTTTCATGATTATAATGTCACTATAAATATGACAAAAAGTGAAAATATGAGTTTCCAATGCTTGAATGATTACTTGTGTCCCATTCCAGTTTGGTAAACAATTAAATCACACTGTTAACGTGTGCAAGAAATTTGTTCATGTCTTTGAAATTCATCTTAGTCTTCAAATCAAAATATTATCATATATATGTGTTTGTACATGTAGGTCAGCATTGAAAATTCAAGTTATAAATGAATGAAAGTGTTGTTCCAAATATATTGTTAGCAATAAAATAATCTCCATAATTCCTATAATAAAATGTTACATATGAAAAATAGAAGCATTTAAATGTATATTTTAGCCATTGTTATAATTAAGAAAAATAAAGCTAAGTATTAATAATATAAACTAAGTATTAATAGTATAAACATATTTTATAATTAATATTATCTTGATATCAAAATATATTTTACTTTTATATGAAATTAATTCAAATATTTCATTTAACCTCATAAGTAATGTGTTTAATTTTATTTTTCTAGGAAATGAAAACTATTTTGACATCAGTTATCATTATTATAATGTGTTTTACAAATAACAATTTCCCTAAAGTTAGAAATGGACATCTTTATATACTTATAAAACTCCAAAAATATTACGCACAAAATATTAAATTATGACAAAGCTAACTAGGCTTCCTAGGTTATTTTGTAAAGTTTACTTTCTAAAGAGTAAACAGTATTTAATAAGTTTCTGTTTGCTCTTCGTTTATCAGGAACAGAGATCCATTTGTAGCTCAGCTCTAGGTTTGACCACAGGTGATGTGTTTTAATCATTTATTTAAATGGTAATTTGGCAACAATGACAACAAAAGCTAATTGTTGTTGGAACTTCACATAGGGATTCCTCAGTATAGCATTCTTCCCAAACGCCTTTTTGCTTCTTTCAGATAGTTGTTTGCATAACTGTCCTCATTAAATAAGGAGGCATCCTAGGTTTACAAAATGAGACTATAAGTATGTAATACAATTGTGTTTGGAACAGGGTTTTCTGACATCTGATGCTGTAGATTGTAGGACAAAGCAGTAATTTATCATCAGTACAGGCACATGTGAGATTTGTCATTCGGCAGGCATAGTAACACTGATCTGTAGAATTTATTGCCACACACTTTGTTTAGCTGTGCAAGGGATTTAAATGAGTTATGAAGTCCCATCTCACCTGTATTTTTTTTCTACTCACTTTTTGGAAATTTGTTTTTTGGATTATGTACAGCAAGCAATCTACGGAGGTTACATAGGATTTTAAAGATAAAACATTAGTTTTATGCATCATCTATGCGTGTGTCACAGAAGCATCTATATCTTTCATTTTTGGTTTCATAATAATTACTAAAGGACCATTCAATTTCTATTTTTGGCAAAATAAATATATTTTATCATTAAAGAGATGTACAATTTTATAAAGTCATATGCAATTCTTGGAATATATTTTATTCATAATTTAAAATGTATGAAATAGTTACATCACCTTCTTTTCCTCTAGATAAGACAATATTCAATTTATTTTCCTACTTAACAGTGTTATGATTGTATAATCTTGTCATCTTCAACTGCAGATATAGGATCATTTACTTGTTTTCATTACTAGCTGACTCTCAATATTTCAACTTTTCTCTCGCCTCCTCCTCCTAGTCACCTGTTCACAGACAGAATCTGCATGACACTCGGTACTACCTACGAATACATGCCAAGGAAAATTGGTTCATCTAAGAAATGCACCTTAAAGAATCTTAAAAGTCACACCTGTATAATCTCTCTCTCTCTCTCTCTCTCTCTCTCTCTCTCTCTCTCTCTCTCTCTCTCTCTCTCTCTCCTCCCTCCCTCCCTCCCTCCCTCCCTCCCCTCCTCCTCCTCCTCCTCCTCCTCCTTCTTCTTCTCCTTCTCTCTCTCTCTCTCTCTCTCTCTCTCTCTCTCTCTCTCTCTCTCTCTCTCTCTCTCTCTCTCTCTGGTTTTACAAAACAGGGTTTGTCTATGTAACAGCCCTGGCTGTCCTACTCACTCTGTAGACCAAGTTGACCTTGAACTCACAGAGATATGCCTGCCTCTGCCTCCCGAGTACTGGGATTAAAGGTATGAGCCACAACCACCCAGCTATATAGTCCTTTAATGTTAAAATATTACCTACAAAACACAAGCAACCATCTTTTTTGAAGCGATGATTTCAAAATTATTCTTAGCAGGTGTTTAAAAATCTGTCTCCTCTGTCAAAGCCAAGTGCTTGGAGACATCCAATTTAAGTTTTAGTTAGGATGCCAAAATACCATCATACTGAATGAACACTTATATAACCCTTCTCTAATAAAAATAATATAGTTACTTTTTAACATTGTGATTAACTTTGACTTTCTATTCAAGTTGGTTCATGATATGATAATATTTGTTTTCTTCCCTACAGTGCATCTAGGACTATATTGAATAGAAGTTACTTATCTTCTTTCTAAGGAAAGTTTGAAAAATAACTAACATATTAACATGTCACTTCCTAAAATATGGTTGATAGCTAGACAATATGTCCCAGTAATCAAAGTATTGAAGCCATCCAGACATTACTACATGTTTTCTTAATCTATATTTGAGTATATATCTTATTAGAAGTTACTTTAAAAATAGTTCTTCATAGCTTGTATTGCAGAGATTTTATGAATTTTTTTTTTCTTTTTTAAGACACACTTTTTAATGGTCTTGGGCTAGGAGCCATCATTGGCCTTGGAGTTGCTGCCCTTTTGCTAATCCTTGTGGTGATAGATGTCAGCTGCTTCTTCATTCGACAATGTGGGTTACTAATGTGCATTACCAGAAGAATGTGTGGGAAGAAAAGCGGCTCCAGTGGAAAGAGCAAAGAACTTGAAGAAGGGAAGGCAGCATACCTGTGAGTATTAGACACCAGCACCACTCCCATGAGTGATGCTCAAATTCAACTTGAATGCTTTGTTCGGGTCTGTCTTCTAAGACACACCAGGTGTTCAGCTAGAATACAATGCAAATATTACTGTCTGTGCTGACATTAAATCTGTATAATATGTGTACATTCAAACATACACACAGAATATTCTATTTGATGTATTCTCACAAATATGAATACAACTTTGATAAATTCTTTCCAAGGAGCAAGACTATGGAAGCATCTATCTACAAATAGTTCATTTACGTTCTTTCCAAGTTGATGTTACACTAACATCCCAACCCAAGGCAACTACTGCTAAATTTTTTTCTGAAAATTTTTTTCCTAATTTAAAACTTCCTGTGAAGGAGTGCTTCTGCTTGCAGTGCTTTGTATCTGGCAAAGTGTTTCAGGAGTTGTCTGTAGAGTGCTTTCCTTGAGGTTTGGTCATTTCAGGATATTTCAAATGACTATTAAATTTGTTCTTTGATAGTTTCATGCTTTTATATAATTACTCTCACTCCACCTCTTCTTCAGCTTCACTGTCTTCTGGGAGCTAGTCAGGAAAATTTCTTTTTATTATCTAATATTATCTATTCTTTTTCCCACCTGTGTAGCCATGGGAAAATCATATATGGAATTTAATTACATAATTCTGTTTGCCTAGTAGTAGGGTTTTTCTCTGCTTAAAGTTTTTTTTTTTTTTAATTTGGTACTTGTTCAATATCATTTTAAAAATAAAATATTATTTGTGTTTTTACTATGTATATATAGTAATAGTAGTATATGTTAAGATGTCTATCAGAATTCTGAGTATATTTCGCTAGTTAGTTTTTAGTCAACGTGACATAAGATGGAGTCATCTGAGAACAAGGAACCTCCACTGAAAAATTGCACAGAGCAGACTGTCCTGTAGGCATGTCTATAGAATATTTCCTTAACTGGAAATAAATGTGGAAGGGATCAGAACTATGGACAGCATAAACCCAGGGAATATCCTGGGGTTAATATAAGAAAGCAAACTGAACCGATCAGCAGGAGCAAGCAGCATTCTTCCATGGTGTCGGCTTCAGTACTTTTTTTTTTTTTTGGGGGGGGGGGGTGTTGAGACAGGGTTTCTCTGTGTAGCTTTGCGCCTTTCCTGGAACTCACTTGGTAGCCCAGGCTGGCCTCAAACTCACAGGTTCCCTGCTCTGTTGGAGTTACTACTGCTTCCCTTCCATCCCTGATGGACTGTGATCTATTGGTGAAATTATTAAGGCCACTCCACGTGGTTAAAAGGGAGGTTTATTTAGTGGCATAACTTACAAATGAAGGGATAGGTAGGCTGCAGGGTCTGGGGAAGATGTAGCACAGTCTGGCAGTGTTCTCTGGAGAACTCTGCTCGTTCTATCTCCAGCGTCCAGGGTCCAGGAACCAAGAGAGGTGGCACACACGGATCTCGAGTCTTCAGAGTCCTATCTTGGCCCCGCCTTGTAGGCGTGACTGAAGCCTCAATGGAATTTGGAACTTCCAGATCAAAGCTGGAATGGCTACCCACTACAGTGATCAGGACTTGTATGACAAATAAATCATTTCCTTGCTAAGCTGCTTTAGATCAGCGCTTGTATCACAGCGATAGAAAGCAAACTAAGACACATAGGTGCACATATGTCTATCTACCTCTACATTTAGAATTGTTGTGGTCTGAATGCTTTGACAATTATGGAAGTAAAGGGTTCACAGATGTGTAACCATAGAGCATGCATGTGCAGCTTACTAGATGTCCACAGACTAGACACTCTTGTTCAAGTTTCTCATCAATATAATAATTTTATCATTTAAATTTCCTTTGCATTTTTTATTTAATTTTAAAAAAGAAGTTCTACTTTAAATTTCTTAGACTACATATTGATTTTTACCATGTGAGTAGTACACAAATGGATGCATCCACAATGAGCATTTTCCTAACTTCTTCACTCCATCTAATATTTGTTTGCAAAATTTGTCTATATTATGTGTATAGATGCATTGTGCCTTTAAATCTCTATGCAGTAGTTCATTATGGGATAATTTATTTTATCATTAAAATTTTAACTGATATTTTAGTAGTATTCACTTTACTTCTGTGAAATCCCAATTCAAAATTTCTCTTCTATATTTAACTGTGGAATTGAAGGGATATAGAATATGCCTCTCCAGCTTTTGGAGACCCTGAGAGGGGAAAAAAACTCAAGTGATTATATCAGTTCAAAATACCCAGAACAAGAACATTTTTTGCATTTTATCTCTGTTATTTTATAAATTATAACTATTATATGTCATTTTCAATTAGGTCTCATAGTTTTCTGAAATCATTCGAATGTCAAATGTTGCCATTCAAGAACACAGACATTTAAATTTAATACAGTAAAATTTTCTAGTCTTCTAATTTTTGATTCTGCTTTGAGAGTTTTAAGTTATAAAAATGCACTAAATTAACTTCTTTAATGTCCAGAAAACTTCTATATTCCTATCTTTTACTTAAACTTACCATGGTTGGGATCCAGATTCTTCTCAGTAATTTCACCTTAATCTATGTTTACACAACCGCACTGCTAATTGAAACTGCCATGCATTGTTTACAAATAGTAATGTCTTTTGACAATATCTGACAGACATGTAGGAGAGAGTCTTTTCTTGTGTTCTCTATTGTGTTGTTTTTTCATTTATCTTTTAACCAATACAGCAATATTACATTTAATAATCACTAAATTCATATACAAGTTTTTGTCATTGACTTGAAGCTTTATTTACTTTGCTAGTCTTCAGGTTTGCTTTGCTACTCTTGTCTCTGGTATTTCAACTGAAACCATTTTATAATTCTTCCACAGGCACACACAACACACACACACACACACACACACACACACACACAAACATACACACATAAAAATACACATACATTCATACATACATACATACATACATACACAAATATTACATAACACATCATATATAATTAATTAATTATATTATATTATATTATATTATATTAATTAATTAAACTAAAAGTTTCAGTTGTTCCAAATATATTTTCTTCAGTTTGAGATTGAAAACAAAATGTAGCCTCACAACTGTCACCCGCATTCAGAGGGCCTAGTTTGGTTCCAGGCTGGTTCCTCGGCTGTCAGTCCAGAGTTCTTGAGCTCCGAAGAGCTCTGCTCAACTGTGTCTGTGGTTTTCCCCATCATGATCTTTATTCCCCTTACTCATGTGATCCTTCCTCCCTCTCTTCAAGTGATGTCCAGGAACTCAGCCCAGCGCTTGGCTGTGGATCACTGCATCTGCTTCCATCAGTTACTGGATGTAGGTTCTATGATGACAATTAAGGTAGTCACTAATCTGATTACAGGGGAAGGCCAGTTCAGGCACCCTCTCCATTCTTGCTAGGAGTCTTAGCTGGGGCCATCCTTGTGGATTCCTGGGAATTTCCCTAGCTCCAAGTTTCTCCCTTGCCCATAAGGGCTCCCTCTATCAAGATAACTCTTTCATTGATCTTCCTCTGTGTCCCACCCCCAACTCAACTATCTTGGTTTCTCATGTTCTACTCCTCCATCCCCTTCGTTCTACCCACTTCTGTCAGTTTACCCAGGAGATCTTAACTATTTTCTCTTCCTGGGGTAGGAGAAGGGGAAGGAGAGGGAACTGGGGATGGTATGTAAAATGAAAAAAAAAAGTTCATTAAAAAAAAGAAAACAAAATGTAAAGGACAGAAATTAGTCTCGATTGAAAGTCTATGTGGCATATCAATAACAGTGAGCTTAATTTAGTGTACAATTTCTCTTTCATCATAGTTTACATCTTAATAATTTTCTGTGATTCATTGGTAAATTCAGTCATTAAAATTATTGTTGGTTTTTCTGTTACTGTTGTTTATTTCTATGTATAGAGAGAGACCTGTGGAGAACATTATTGATGAGATAGTCATACAACTCCGGGAAGGCATATATATTTTATTTTCAGCATTGTGTAATTGAAACAGTATTTCTAGTGATTGTTTCCTATGCTGTTAGGAATTTCTTAATTGTTTTAAAAATTTTTACTCTTAACTTTTTTAACAGGCATGAAAGTCTTCATATTTTAAGCTTTGATTAATAAAATATTTTAATTTTTAAAAATTGATTTTAAAATGCAAATTACTTTTTCCAAAATAATGTTCCTTTGTTTTGACAATGATAATAAGAGATTGATATCTTCTTTACAGTTACTTAGTAGAAAAACATAAAAATAGGAATTTAAAAGAAAAAAATATTCAAGTTTGATTAACTGGAAAGTGTCTACCGTGTGTGTGTGTTTCACACTTGAGCATTTGACACATTGAAGAAATAAATATTTTAATATATCTTTTTAGGAAAGATGGATCAAAAGAACCAATTGTGGAAATGAGAACAGAGGATGAAAGAATCACAAATCATGAAGATGGGAGTCCAGTCAACGAGCCAAATGAAACCACACCATTAACAGAGCCTGAGTAAGTAGCACAAATGCTTGTATTTGGGAATCAATAACAGTAAAGTGGAAAAGCGTTGTAGTTAGTGGTAACAAGAAATCAAAGATATCATTAGCATTAATGGAATTATTTTTTTTAATACTTCATTTGACTATTGTAGTCCATTTGTTTTGTTGTTGTTGTTTGCTGCTTTGTTTTTATTTTGTTTTTGTTTGTTTGTTTTGTGCCTGTCCTGGATCTCACTCCATAGACCAGGCTGGACTAGAACTCACAGAATCCGCCTGGCTCTGCCTCCTGAGTGCTGGGGTTAAAGTTGTGCACCACTGCCACCCGGCATTGTAATCTATTTCTTTAATTTCTTTCACTTGAAAGTTCTCTATCAGTATCAGAAAAATTTAAGCCTTAAATTATATATTTACACTCTCATACCAAATGTTAAAAATAGAAAATGTGTTTCAGAATTGGATTTCCTTACACTGATTGATAATTTGAGGGAAATGATATCTTAAATTATAAATAAATTTTACTGAAATATATATGTGGCAGGAAATGAGTTACCACACTGAATATTGATAAATATTGCAGAATAGTTAGATTATTAAGGAAATTATTATTTCACATACTTTCACTAAATTTATTCTTTGACCATTTTATAAACATGCCCTGCGTATTCTAATTCCTCTCTTCTGTACTGTCTCTCATCTTATTCCCAGTCTTGTCAATCTGTCTCCTCTCTTTAACTCCTTATCTCACATCCTTGTCTCTGTTGACAGAGTTTGTAACATGTACCTTTTGTGTCCATGAGTCTCTCTATCTCCTGGACTGTGATGGAGAGACAGTGACTCAGCAAGGAGTGTACAACAGAAGAGAATGATTGCTTTTGAGCAATGATCCACTAGTCATCAACAGTTCTGCAAGAGGACCCGTAAAGCATGTCCCTAATGCACGAGAAATTATGTCTCAGATTGTGCCAGTCGAGGTGGATAGCTGTCCCTTCGTTGTGATCATGTTACCAATGCCCCTAATTCCCAGAAGAAAACATTTCACAGAAATTCTCTCTATCACTGGACTCATTAATTTGGCCCCTCTTCCATGTGTTCTAGGAGTATCTGAGTGGTTGGTGTTAACGTCCCCCTCTTCCGGGCATTAGTTCTCAACTGCCACTTTCTAGCAGCACCTTGAGCGGCTTTGGGACTCTGCATTGACTCCCATTCATGGAAAGGGTGACTGAGACCGAAAGAAGCATTTGCCTAAGTTTAGAAACATGGATAATTAGTATGGAATCTTTTCAGTTTAGCCTAACAACAGTAGTAAGATCAACTCTGGGACCTAATATCTTCTCAACCACTGTTTTTTGACCAGTTTATAACACCAAGAATGGATTTTTTTTTTTGACGGGGTAGCAGGTCTCAAGTCCAATAATGAGGTAATTAGTTTCACTCTAGCTGTCATGCCTCCTTAACTAGCAGGATAGGGTTGTTGCTCATAAGATGCACTGCCAGGCAAGGCCTTTGATGCCTTAGTTTGTCTCCCTTTTCTTCTTTTCAGTATTCACCTCCCTTCCATCTAAACTACCCCATTGCTCCCTGAATTCAATTGATTAATTCTAACATAATTGCTTGGGTTTTCATGATAAAATGCTTATTTTCATTATTCAAAATATAATGTAAGTTGCAAGTGAACCCAGGACAACTAAAGTAGCAACATTAATTTTCCCACATAATGATAAAATTAAATAGCAAGATGAGCTCAATTTGTATTTGTGAACATTTAGAGCATCATTTTGTCAATAAGGAAGCATTAGTTCCAAAGGTAGCATCCATAAGATGGATCACTGAACTAGTGAATGTTACAATAGAAAAAAGAAAGGAGATTTTCATTCAATTTTGTCAAATTAAAATTTAATGAAGCCAGTGGGATGTCAGTGTTGCACACCTTTAATTCCCAGCACTTGGGAGGCAGAGCCAGGCAGATCTCTGTGAGTTCGAGGACAGCTTGGCCTACAGAGCGAGATCCAGGACAGGCACCAAATGGAGACTGTCATGGAGAAACCCTGTCTCAAAAAAAAAAAAAAAAAAAAAAACACAAAGAGGGAGAGAGAGAGAGAGAGAGAGAGAGAGAGAGAGAGAGAGAGAGAGAGAGAGAAGAAAAAAGAAAATTAATGAAGCTATACCAATTTTAGTGAAAAACCAGGAACCTATAGAGATGGTTAGGTGTTTAAAATCAATTGTTCTTTTTATTGAGAACCCAGGTTCAGTTCCCAGCCAGCACCCCAGGAAGCCTCGCAACCATTTGCAACTCCAGTTCCAAGAAACCTTACACATTTTTTTTTTTTTTTTTTTTTTTTTTTGGCCTCCAGGGGCACCCTGGAAAAAACAGTGCACATACATGCATATGTATGCGAACATTCATAGACATAAAAAAAAAACCTTTTTAAAACAGGCATTGTTTTGTTTTCAGAATCAGAAACAGTTCTCACAATATATATTCAGCAATATTATAAAAGTATGAGGAAAAATAATACTGAACATGCCAAAGAAACATATACATAAATATAAAATACAAGGATTAACTTCCTAAATAACATTACTCTCCATTAATTTAGAAATAATATTGGTAACTAACATAATTTTTAGTTTCATAAAATTACATTGCCACCCACCAATTTTTATAGGGTTTTTATTATTATTAATTAAATTAATTCATTTATCTTACATCCTGACTGTAATTTTGCCTCCCATCTCTCTTCTAATTTCCTTCCCTTTCTTGCTCCCCATCCGCTCTTCCTCTGTTTCTGTTCAGAAAGAGGCAGGCCTCCCGTGGGTGTCAACAAAGCATGGCATATGAATTTGCTGTAGTACTAAGCTCCATCCCTTGTATTAAAGCTGCACAAGGCAACCCAGTATGAGGAATAAGATCCCAAAAGCCAGCCAACTCGTTAGGGGCAGTCCCAGCTTTCACTGTTAGCAGTCCTACATGTTGACCAAGCTACACAACTGTCACATGTATGTAGAGACCCTAGATTGTCCTATGTGATAAATATTAGAGATGATAATCCAAGTAGTGGACATGTGTCAGGATTTAGGCTTTTAATAATTCAATATTTTCATATTTTTTTTGTTTGTTTATTTATTTTAGGGAATGGTTTGAGACAGGGTAGCCTTGGCTGTCCTGGAACTCGATCTGTAGACCAGGCTGACCTCAAACTCATACAGCTCTGCCTGCCTCTACCTCCCAAGTGCTAGGATTAAAGGCATGTACCACGACCATCCGGCAATTTATTTGTAATTTAAACTTAAATTATCAAAACTAAGTTAGCCACAATGAACAATTAGGCTCACCTGAATTCATAAATACATTTTTTCACATATCCACTGTATTACATTACATTCTTACAATGATAAATGCAAACTATTTTGCTACATATTATTTTATTTTGTAATAAATTCTTTAAAAACTTAAAAGGTTGTCTCTGAAAACATTCTGAAAAGGAAGATTGTAGTGACTGAGTAGGTTGGATTTCAGAATATATTTGTATATTCATGTACACATATGTATTCAACAACAATTAATGGAAATAAAGAGGCTATGAATTTAAAGGAGAGCCCCAAAAGCATACAGTAGGGCTAGCAAGAAGGACTACGAAGGGGAAGTGTTATTCTCTCAAAGAATAAAATAAGCATTAAAACAAAGTATTTAATCTTTTTCTATGTATTAACTGTAGCGGGTTTCATGTACAAAAATGCTTATTGAAATTGTCAGAAACATGGTGTAAATTATCCCTAGAAATTGAGTTTGTTATCTCTGTGTTTATTTCCAGAAAATTGCCTTTAAAAGAAGAAAATGGGAAAGAAGTCCTAAACGCAGAAACTATAGAAATTAAAGTGTCTAATGACATCATCCAGTCTAAAGAAGATGACAGTAAAGCGTAACCACGAGTCCCAGCGGCTTGGTCAGCACCACAAAGAGCAAGGGGATTTCAGTGACAGTATGACCAAACCTATTCCATTGACCTTAACTTCTGGGGAAACGTCTAGCTTGGAATAGCTTGTACACATATACATATGATCAACTCCTCCTGCCACAGTCCTTTTCCTTCTGTTGTTGTTGTTGTGGTTTGTTTATTTTGGTAGAAAGGCTTGATTGGCACCAGTTTTGGGGTACCAGCTTGATTCTATGACTGAAGTACTGCAATTTATTATATGGCTAAAGTGCTTTTCTTTTAAAATTTTTGTCTCACATAACACCAACAGATGTATTTCAGCTCCCCAAACTAATAGGTTGTAAGCGGAAGGCAGAGCAAAAGCATTGTGAGCTAAATGTGTACGGAAGCCCTGCATGTTCATGAAACTTATCTTGGGCAAACACACGATTGAAGTGGCTTTCAGGTTAAAATGAAGGCACATAATAAAGGTTATACTTTTATCAGGGAACCCAGGCTTGTAGGAGTCAGTTGGTTATCTTTTGCAGATATTAGAAACTAAAAAAAATGTTGGAGAACTCTTTTCAACTTATGACCACATTGCATTTTCGACATTGATCTTGGATACACTGATACCAGGCCAAAATTGTTACACATCTAAAAGAAGATTAGTTGTGTGTAAAATTAGATTAGAAAAACTCCCTAAATTCTTTTTATGTATACCATATTCACTCACAGTGGATTACGCAAAAAGTAAATGTATTACAAGTAAAAATGGTATTGATTTCTGCCCTCAGCTTCAAATAAAGTGAATTTAAATGGGAAAATATCAATATGCTGTCTTGATATATTTATAAATACATGATTATTTTTATTTATAAAATAATTTATCAAAAATAAAGTTTTCAAGTACTTCGAGTCTTATTAAATATGTTTTGGTGTACAGATTTAGACGATCATTTTTATTATATGTCCCTTATTAAATGAAAGTGGCTAATGGACATTAAAAGTACATGGATGGTAAAGTCAATTTATTAAACATGCAAATGTGCCAGAAGAGAAATGAGCGATTGAAATGCTACTATTGTTTTATTTTCAAACAGTGTATTTTAAAATACATCCTAAACCCATTTTAAAATATTTAATAAACAGCTATGGTTGAAGCAACCATTTAACTATCAACATAGACTTTCTAATTCCCTTCTTAAGGACTATACAAGAATATGATAGTTACTAACTTACACACTATGCAAACTTCTTAGGTCAAAGTCTGATCTGTGATTTAACTCACGTGAAAGGAAAAACACATTTATGGCTGTCAATATACATAAGTGAGCAGCAGAGTTTAGATAATTTCTTAAGTCAGAGTTGCTAAGGTTTCCATGGTCTCCCTCCTCCTCATGACCTTTGGTATTCTGGTATCACGTGAATACCTCCAATATTGATGCATTGGAGAATACATTCTGACAGTTCATTGGAGGAATATTTTTAACAGTGAAGATAGACCTTCTTTTACACCATCTCTCTTTAGAGGTAATTTCATGAAAATTAGATACCATATTAGTGCCACTCTGGAATACTTTTATTTATAAAGTGCTTAAACTTGTCATCCAAGGAGAGAAAAATGATTTATTGTATCTTGTACCTCATCTGCTGGCTGTCAGCTAGACTGAATGTGCCCAATTGCATATAAAGATGCTGTAATCTCCACAGTGCTTTTCTGGAAATTCAGGGTTAATGCAGGGATCTCTCCTTGCTGCCCATCCTGGCATATTCTGAATAGAGAGAGAGAGAACCCCACCCCCCAAAAAAGAGAAATCTGTGCCTATTTAAGAATCTGAGCAGAGACTAAAATAAGCGAACAAACCAGCTTAACCCTTTGACAAACTTGATTATCAAACATGTTCTTGATAGATTTGCCTGGGATGTTTAGCTTATGTTTGTCTGGTCATTTCAGTTTCAGGTTTTAGCTGTACTTCATTTTGCTTGTTTTATTTTTGTACCAAATGTGCTAAAACTAGTTGAAATACTTGAATTTGTTTGTGTAAAGTGAACAGGCTTATTAGTGGTGTCTATGAAGCAATAGCCATGATTTTTCCTGGATAGAACCACATGGTTTTAAACTAATGATATTAAAATAATTTGTATGACTGATAAAGCAATTTCGCATGTTTAGAATCGTCATATTTGTGCTATACCACAGGAACAGAGAATTCAGAAGAACAATTTTTTTGTGTGTGTTTCCTCAATTTGAAGCTTTAGTTTCCTCATGTCTTCAGATTTTCTATGAAAAGAAACTGAATTAAATTTATATACTTAGTGTTAAATTTCTTGTCCATCTTATGAAGTCATTGGGTAACTTTGGATAGAGTTCATGCCCGGTTTCAGTTGTTTGGGAGAACCAGTACTGTCCTTGAAATCAATGCTCTGCAGACAACGTATTAATGTGGTAAAAAATTTAAAATTTCAAAGAAATTCTCCTAAAATGACACAATTTGTAAAGTTTCCAAATAAGAATGTCATATAGTGAATTCTCAACTTATGAGTAGCTGAAATGATTTCTTATTTTTTTTAATCTTGTTTTAGAGTAAATGAATTTATGTAACTTCTACTATATGAAAGTCCAGTTCCATATAATAATCAAGTGTCCACTAGACAAAATTTAGGTATTGTTAAGATCATCTAAACTCCTTGCCAATTTAAACACAGAACAAATGTAAGGTTAGGAGCAGGCAAAAAATGACAATCTCTATTCAACACCCCATAAGAGGAAGTTTTAATATTTGAATTTTAATACATATTTTATTTTTAAAATTGATGCAAATGTGTCAAAATAATTTACAATGATTTTTGAATGTGTTAAAATTGTGATTTCAACAGGTTAATTTATTATTTTGTGGATAAGATATATTGCTGTTCTATTTATACTAATGTCTAACATTAACAGTCTTTAAAACTTTTATTTTTTAATATTAATACCTACATGATTTTTGAAAGATTTTTGATCCAACAAATGTCATATGAATCTTAGTCTTTGTGTTAATCATATATATAAATATGATATTAGTTATCAAATGAATTATAAATTTCAGCAATTAATTGTATATTAAAATTATCTTTTTATTTTGAATAATTAACTGGTATTTGTGCCTTTACATTAGCATGGCATTCTATTAAAGAAAAATTACAACTACTATCACTATTTACAAGTTTTGATCATACATGTGACATTAAAGCTGGATTTTCTACAACCAATGAATAAACTTCCAACCTCTTTCCTTGAGACACAAAATCCAAAAACTATATATATATATATATATATATATATATATATATATATATATATTATATATATATTCAAATTTATTTTCACTTATAATAAAACAGTGCTGTAGTCCATCCATGAGATACATCAGTTGGTCATATATTGTTTTTCTAGGTGATAAGTCCAGATTGGGAAAACTGTGATGTTAGCACGAAGAAATATACCAGATGCTATTTAGAATCAGGGCAATTACTGTGGGGTCACTTGGGTCTTCAATGTTGCTATTGAGATCATAAATCATCTATGTGAAGATAAGATAAACAAGATCAAAATATCTATAATTGAAATAATAGAGAAGTTTACGTTTTTAATTTAAAAAAATATTGGTGAAGCATATCATAGTTATTTAAAATTACATTATTTTTCATGGAGTATGATGTAAATGCTTAGTTTGTTTTCCAAATAGAGTTCTGAATTTTTTTTAACAAACTTCATAGATGCTAAAAATCATTTTACAATGAGAATTTTTTATTTATCTCCAATTTCTATTTCTTAATTAACTGTTTGGAATATTCTGTCTAAAATTGAAATAGCATATAGATATATTTACATATGCTAAGCTTAAATTGTGGTTGGTTAAAAATTCAAATTTAATCACAGAAGTTAAATTATTCAAGATAATATTTTATATATATATGGTCTTAATAATATTCTAATATGAAACAACCATTTGTTTGTATAAACGCAAATATTATAAAAGGCCTAGCAATAGTAAGTGCTGGGTACATATAGTTTCTTCCAGGGTCCACCCTTTTTTGGTTTAATATTGTATTCACCCATTAAGATGCAGATATTTAACAACAGTCTACAAAATTACTAAAATAATAACTCTCTTCATATAATAATCTCTGGCTTTTTATTATATATAATAAATATTTATTTGATAACATATATAATATTCTCAAAAAAGCTCATTATTTCTATATACCTTTATAATAATTTAAATCATTCAGTTAATACAGTTTCATTAATTTTCTTTATTTTACAACAGTTTTCTAGTTACTGACCAGACATTGTTCATTGGTGATTATTATAGAAATTTCCCATGTAAATTTATATATCACAACTTTATTCGTTTCTTACTTACAAACTCATACTTTCAGTGTCTAATTTTAGCCTTGCATGGAAAATGAAAAAGCAATGATGTTTGAAGCATTTCTATCAATACCAAACTGAAGAATTAAGGGGAAAGGAACTGAAATTATCAGGAGAATGAATTTCCTGGTTTGGAAGAGACACAGAAATGCCTAATTGGAGAATAAAATCATTTTAGGTGAATATTCATGCCAATAATCGTAGAGCAAAGACAAAACCGTAAGGGCATCCGGAAGTCTATGTAAGCAGAGATAGACTTTATAATTCAATTTGCAAACAGAATGTTTAACAACATGCTACAGCAACAATAATATCACTAAAAACAAAAACAATTATTTTGCATCTTCAAAAAATGTTGTTGGTTAGGATTTGTCTCTAATCCCTTTGAGAATTTAATCAACTTCATAATAAGAGTAATTAAAAAAACACATGTGGAGGTATGTGAATTCGATTCTCTATTCAATAATATTAAAACATGCAGTCCTTTTATTTTTTTAACTTATACATTCTGTCCAAATTCTGTATAGGAAACTCTCTTGTTTTCTTATTATTTCAATATAGTATGTCCCTATGAAATGCTGTATATATATATATGTCTAAACTGTAAAAAGTATACTGCAAATGTTGAAGTTTTGTATTTATGAGAGACATTGAAAGTATGGCTTATGGTATTTCAAAATTGTCACTCTTCACCATTTGTATATTAATAGTAAAGATACTTTTACTTTACAAAAGTGTCAAATTTTATTTTTTTTCTAGTCCTATCTCAGTAGTGAGAGAGTTTTATGTAACAAAAAATTTCCAGAACTTACAAACACAGTACTAGAAAACCAGAAGAAAAATGTGTTCTGTCATCTGTATCATTTGAATATCAGGATTATGACCTATAGACAGTGCCCTGATCAGAAAAACAAATGTAAATAATTGATTTAGAGACATGCCACACCAGTTTCATTAGTATGACCAAGGAAACCGTAAGAAATAAACTTGTATGAATCAGAACATAAACCAGTATATCTCCAGACTCTTTGATAGGGACCCAGACATTGTGTCTTAATGAGACTCACTTGTGGTTGTGCAGAGCGAAATTTGAGTGTACCTGCATTTCAGATACATTGTTGGTTTTGTTGACTTTTCTACATGTTTATTTTTCAATAAACTTAAGAAATTGTACTTTAGCATAGGGTTTGTTGCCAAACCATGTGATTTATAAAATTAAGAAACAAGCCTTGAGAGGAATAGTTTATGCAGTAGTCATGAATTTTGAAAACACTACTTACACAAGCAAAGAGGACAGTTTAAAAAGAAAGATCAAACAGGAAGATATTCTAGATAAATTTATACCAAAAACCTAACATCCATTTCTACTTTATGTTGAAATTCTATTTCACATTATTGACTTTAAAAGAAGTGTCTTATAGAAATTGATCATATAAATTTACATTTCACAATTTTATTTTCCTTTTCTGAGAAAAAAAAAAAAAAACCTCATTTATTTTAGTGTCTAATTTTGGCCTTACATGGAAAAGAGGTCTCCCTCCCACAAAAAAAAAAAAAAAAAAAAAAAAAAAAAAAAAAAAAAAAAAAAAAACTCAACTGTTGCTGGATCCTAACATCTCCCAGGGGGTTGGGGGTAGGGACGGAGAAGGCACAGCACCAAAGGCTCACACACTGGGAGTCAGTTGAAGACAAATAACAAACTTATTTATTCAATAACAGAGAAGGCCTTATATACCCTCCTCCCAGCACCCAGTCTGCGTGGTCATCCCTCATTGGCTGGGCATGATCAGGAACACTGACATTGACCATGAACTCTGACAGCACCTGTTGCTAGGCCCTCAGGCAGACTCTAGGTTGGCTCATAAGGAAGTACATTATGTGCATGACTTGGCAACTGGTCTGAGCCAATTTCCTGGACCCTATGGGCCTGTCCTACTACACTCCTCCACATGTCTGCACCAACATGAGCTCAACAAGCCTGATACCAGTAGACATTTGAAAGTGGAAGTGGAAAATCCAATGGGTATGAACCATAAACAAAGAACTACAGGCAACACAGGACTGGTAAAGGTAATAGAAATCGTCTCCCTTAGTGAAGAAAACACCGATTTGGTTATCCTATACCAAAGAGTCAGCCCTAGAATACATACATGAAAGTAACATTATACAGACTGAGCAGGATGCATTTAGAAATATATATGTATGGAAGTGTTTGTATGCAATAACAATGAATTTGAAAGAAAGCAAAAAGGAAGGGGTTTATGAGGGCCTGGAGGGAGGAAAGGAGAGGAAGAAATGTAATTATAATATTGCGTTTTTAATAAACAAACAAACAAACAAACAAAAAAGAATTTGTATGTTTTTATGTTTTACCAGGTTTGCCCTTTCTGTATTGAGTTTTGTTTTGTTTTGTTTTGTTCTGTATTGTTTTTATAAATATACATTTCTACAGGGGATTTAAAAAGTTGCTGTTTGTTTATTTTACTGTTATTGTTAAACAACTATAAAATCATCATTTGAAACAAACCAAAATAAATTAACAAAAAATCCCCAACAATACTAGGTGTCAAAATGTTTAAGGGGCTTTTTTCAATACAGCTCTTCTCCAAAACAA
This sequence comes from Peromyscus leucopus, assembly GCF_004664715.2. Taxonomy (NCBI): domain Eukaryota; kingdom Metazoa; phylum Chordata; class Mammalia; order Rodentia; family Cricetidae; genus Peromyscus; species Peromyscus leucopus. The sequence goes on along the minus strand of NC_051073.1, from coordinate 16,784,829 downwards.
GACATTTCCTTTTGTGGTTTAATTTTTCAAAGTAGATTTTGTCACATAGAAGCATCATTTTTTTTTTTATTTATGCTTTGGAAACTGGGTTACCATATTGTCAAATGCATCAGTATCTCAAGTACTCTATTTTTTTAGTATAGTAAATCATAAAGGTAAATCTTGAGTTTTGTCCCATTTGAGAAAAGTTGTAAACTTATGCTTCTGCTTCTTCCAGTACCTTGGCTGCACCATCATTCTCTACACTTCTGACTTCCATCCTTTGCCTATCATTTAGTAGTCTGAAATTGACTGAGAAAGATCAATATATAGCATAAAAGAGGAAAATTGACTGAAGCAAGCCAAGCCATATTTGTGCACAATCTTACTAACGAGTAGAAAAAATCAATTTATTTAATAAAATAATAAAATTTCATAGGAGAGTCATGTAGAACTAGAATTTTCCTTTTGCTAAGGAAATTGTATTCTTTGTACTTAGAAGCATGACTAGAGAAGAGAGAACACACGTGTAATTTATAGTCAAATTTTCAAATGAAACCCAAAGTTATGAGAAATGAGACACATAGGCAGAATTAGTCAGCTGGAATTATGAAATTTTGTTTCTGTGTGAATTTCTGTGTTTGTTTCTGTGTTTGACTATGTGAATATTTCATAGGAATTTAAAAAACAAACATACTTAGAGAAATGTGGAGGAATATTTTACCAAATCAAAAATTAAGAAAGTCAAATGTAGTAGCCATTAAAAAGATAAGGGAATTGTTTCTCATTTTTTCTTATTTCACAAAATAATTGAAAAATAATTTTTTCTACATATTACATACATACACTGACTTTATGATTTACTATATTAAAATATAGAATACAATAAATATCGATGCATTTGACCATATTCTAACATACATGTATATCAAAAGGAGGTTTCACTAACGTGACTTAAGGGTGGTGGTCTGGCTCGTCCAATAGTAGCTGTCTCCTAGTAGGAAGGCCAAGAATCTGATAATTGTTCAGTCCCCCAGGAAGCAAGATGTCTCAACTGGTCTCCAGTTTACCTTGGAATCCCAAAGAAGTAGGGGGTAATACCAGCTAAGGAATGCCACAGCCGGACAGATAAACTAGCAAGTGAGAGAAGGCAATCAAAAGCAACAGCTTCTTTCTTTCAACTGTGGAGCTCAGATCTACAGTGGTTCTTCAGACATCGAAGGATCCAAAATTAGAATCAGTCTTCCTCCCTCAAAGAATCCAATCAAGAAAAATTCCCCATAGGTATGCCCAGCCACTTGTATGTTACCCAAATCCAGAGGTACTCAGTTGGACAACAATGATTACTTATCACATGTGTGCAAACATGTAATTATGAGAGCTTTGAAATCTTACTAAAAATAAAAAAAAAACCCAGATATGGAATCAGGAAAACATACCTATACTCAATAACATGATGCTCTGTATATTGCGAGTTATTGATTTAAGAGCTTTATGTAGAAATTTATTTTATGCTGAAGGTAAGAAGTGTTGGTTGTGACATGAATAATATTCATCTTGAAGTGCTCACGTGTATTTACTGATCAATGCTTATTGAGGACATCATTCACACTTACAACATAGCAATGAAAAATTGTGATTGTGAGTCCCCTATCTTCTGTCTTTGAACACCAATTCTGATATGAAATTGTGTTAGGCAGTTATCAAATGCAGCTGAATGACATATCAATCTGAAATGTAATGATTTTTAAAAACTAGCTTTCATGATTCTGTGTCAATTTGACTAAATTGGCATTCATTTTTCACTACATTTTGGCTACTTGCTTTAAAATAGGAGCTAAAAAATAGAAATCCAAATTACATTCATCAGTCCCTGTTTACATCAGGCTGGCAATTTACACTTGGATTACATAAGACATTCACATAGGCATATGGTTGTCATAGGAGAATACTTATTGGATGAACAATGACCATTTATCTTCTTTGTACCCCTCACCTCAGAACATATTGTATTTGAAAGCAATGCAGACAAATATGATGATTAGAAATCTTAATAACACTCAAAATTAATAAAATTGCTTGGCTTATTTATCACAAGCAGATATTTCTTCAAAACTTTTTCAAATAGGATCTCTGTGTTCAGGCATTAAATCAGTTTTAAGGATACTACAGATTTCAATAATTATCTCATAACCTTAAATTTGGCCTCCTCATCCCCAAAAGCACAAAGAAGATTAAATAACTTCTACATTTTTCTTTCATTAAGAGATCTCTTAATGTTGCCAGTTTCTGTTTCATTTATTGGTATTGCTGTATTAATTTCTACTGTCACGTTTAGAAATCATAAAGACTTTAATGTCTTAAAATACAGCAATTATACCTCTCAGGTCTCTGCTTGCCTCAACATACCTCCTCCTCTGACTAAGATTCCATGATTCCTTACTTTTTATCAAATCAAAAGGATCAAAACACTTTTTATTTCTTACTTTTTCTCATATTTTAGCCTGATCTGGAAAATCACTTTTTACTTATATTTTCATAATATGAAGTGAACACGTTTTATGAAGTCATTATATGTCCATTCTAGTCTACATAACAGGACACTGAGAGCATAATAGCTTAGTAAATAACTGTATTTTGTCTTATTTTTGTGTGTGTAGTATGTATTAATTTGGCTCAAGTTTATGTTTTTTTCCTGTGGTTGTATTATATTAAAGTCCAATGTTGTTTCTAAAGGAAAAATAGAATCATCTAGATACACACACACACACACACACACACAAAAACAAAAACACAAACAACACAAACATATATATATATATATATATATATACATATATATCATATTCTTGACTTACACAATTACAAATTCTGAAAGTTTGAGGAATATTTTGTCTGTAAACTGACTCCTTACTAAATCAGTGGTGAAATGAAACAAATCAGAAGCAGCACCTTGAGAAATTCTATGATAATGATAAGGCATTCAGAATCCATGAAGTGAGAGTTTCCCCAGAAGCATTATGTGTAGAAAAGAAAATAATGAGTGAAATGCCTATCACTTCATAATGGGGTCTCTTCATTATTTTCAATATTACTATCTATTATTAGTCTACAGTGTCAACATAGTTTTCATAGCATGCATGCTTTCAGAACTGTGGAAAGATACTATATTTAAATAACAGTATTATTCTTAAGACCTTTAGAGCAACACCTTGCTACTCTTTGCTGAAGGTTATTGTTCATGTAAGTATCTGTTGCTAGTCATTATTAAATGAGCATATCTAACCTTCTGGTTATAATCTTGTGTACTGGTTGGTTTTGTGTGTCAACTTGACAGAAACTAGAGTCATCAAAAAGGAAGGAGCCTCAGTTGAGGAAATGCCTCCATGAGATCCAGCTGTAAGGCATTTTCTCAATCAGGTATCAATTGGGAAGGTCCGAGCTGGAGCCCATGGTGGGTGGTGCCATCCCTGGGCTGGTATTCCTGGATCCTATAAGAAAACAGATTGAGCAAGCCACATAGGCAAGCAAGTTAGTAGCACCCCTCCACGGCCTCTGCATCATCTCCTGCCTCCAGGATCCTTCCCAGTTTGAATTCCTGTTCTGACTTCTTTAAATGATGAATAGTGCAGTGGAAGTGTGAGCAGTATAAACTCTCTCCTCCTGAACTTGATTTTGGCCATGTTGTTTTCTTGCAGTAGTAGAAACTCTAATACAGCTTGGTCTTGTACATTGCCAAAAGAAAGTGAATTATACAGATCAGGCCTAAGCTGACTTTAAGTGTATGCATATGTTATATGAAGGGCTGACTCCAGTTTCTGCTTTTGCTCTTCCGATGACTTCTCTTTGTCAGCCTACACATATCATCCCATCGGTAATTATGCGCAATTAGATGACATAGAAACAGAAGACAAACATGCTTTGCATATTTTTATCATGGTTTGCTGCACTCCCAGACGGTTCAGATGCAGCAATGTAGTCCCTTCCTTCAACATCTTTGAATATTAGTAGTGTGGTAAATTCTAGTTGGTATAACTTAGAGTAGCACAACAAATTGTTCATTTTTTTTTTGAAAGTAGACATTTTCCAATGTGTAATGATGTGCTGATTAATGAACATAACTATAGCTGAATGACAAATTTGTTGGAAATATGAATATTAATGATGAAATATTTGGGTGGTAGTCAAGAGATTTGAATACACCTGTGTAGTGGTAATGCTCAACAAAGAATAGCCTCAGCAGTGGAAGATCTTAACTATTAAGTGTTAAGGGTGAGTCGTTTTGTGGATGCCAATCAGTGACTCACCCCGAATTCATTTGTTGTCAATCAATAGGCTCATGAAGAAAGTCTTTGTGGTGGTAGGTAAGGTTCATAGATGTAGAAATGTGGACTTCCACTGGAATACTATACAAGAAAATTTATAATATGCACTAGTGTTTTTTTTTCTAGTATAACTAATTCTAGTATCACTTGCAAGTGTAATCCTCATAGAGTGATACCTGTAGAAACTTCAAGACCAGTTTAGAAACCTGATCCTTAAAGATCTCCTTTACTAGCATTACTCTTGGATACAAAGTCCACATAAGTCACAGTGTCAGAGTTCTGCAGAAGAACATAATACCACACAGACAGACAAACAAAAATAGACATATACATTCATTTAATTTTCCATAAATATGTTAATATATATTCCCCATGTATATGCACATATGTAATATACATGTATATACATATATATCCATATACATGGATATTTAACTCAATAGTGAAGCAACAGTATGAAAATAGGCTATATATTTTTTAAATGTACATTATTAGAGCATATATTATACATAATTGTGAAAACATTAGTCTGAAATATACAGAACAGAAATTTACAGAAGGGAATTTAGAATATGACACTTTAATATCTAGAGAATATTCATCAACTTGTAAAAACACTGATTTACATAATCATGTCCCTTGTTTTCACTGTAGAGTGTTAAGAAACTTTCCAAGATTAATTATTCAGTCACTGATTACTTTCGAATAGAAAATATGTGATTTCTAAAGAGAGGAAGTGGTAACTGTGTTACACCTCCTATTGGCAAGAACTTCGACAGAGAACACTAATTGACATACACATAGTTATAATAATCGGTGTTTTTTACAGACTCTAATTATTCATTTACTGATTTCTGTCTTATAATATTCTATAAGTTTTAAATTTAAAATATTTGTGATTTTTTACTTACAAATCACAGCATGAAAGGACCAATAAATTTTACTTCATGAACAAAGTTTATAACATTTTTTAAACACTTTATAATTTATTAGGACTTTTTAAAAATTTCAAAACAACATTTATATTGGCAAATATTCCATTTAAATTTGAAAAGAACTATTTATGTTTCTAATGGATTGACTTCTGTGTATGGTAATTATGTTATCTATGGTGAATATTGCTACTTAGAAGTGTTCTACAACCTTTATTAATTGTCCGCTTATACTTGCATCAGTTATTCTGAGTAGCATTAGATGCTGACCCTAAGTTGGTACATTTCTCATTATCACTTCACTTGTATCATTTTGGGATTCATTAATTTTGATGTTCACTCTTACTCACATTAAGATCGTTAAGTCTTCTACACGAGTTGTTCCTTCATTATATGTGTGTATGTGTGTGTGTGTGTGTGTGTGTGTGTGTGTGTGTTGTGTGATTCTTATCCAAGTTAATATGCTTCCCTCTTTATTTGAGATTCTCAAGTACTCATTAACATGATCAGATGCCTCTCAGAATTATCAGCTGAACAAAAACATTTCTGAAATAGAGTCCTTTAGACATTGCAGGGCTACTGAATGCAAGACTTCACAGCAGCTGTGACTACATACATAATACCTTCACAAGATAATCCAGCCAAAATTCCAATATATTTTGGAGGAGGTATTCATAAATCTTAACCCCAGCTGAGGAGTTACTGGCAATTGATACCTGTTATGGGAGGGGAAACTCAAGTTTTCCTCAAGGATGTAGTCCCTACTAGGCTGCCTATGCCCCATAAAATGGTCCTACAATTATGCTATACTGGCAGCATCAAGTGATCTCAGTAGGTTTTAAAAAGTACATGGATTTGGGCAGTAAGAGTAGTTTGAGAATATAGAAGAGGAGAGAAAGTAGTATGAATTTGATCAAAATACATTAGTTGCATGTATGAAATTCTCAAAGGATAAGAAATGATTCAGAATCTCAAACTATATTTCTTTCATACCATTATTAAATATAAACATATAAAAATATAAGGCAAATACAGAGCATTCCACAGTGACATAGGCCAATTGATGATTTTCTGAGGAAGGGAATAAAATAATGCAGCTTTTACTACACCATTAAGAAAAAAATACAGAAAGAAAATAATAGAAGGGAAGGATGAAATAGAGAAAGAAAGGAAGGACATCCTAGGGTCCAGGGAGGGAGGGAAGGCCTATAAAAATACAGAAGAGATTGTAGTTAGGAATTATGCTGTCCTAAATGTGATTGTAGTGAACTATTTTCTAAAGCCCATGACCTCACTTGTCATGATGAAGCTGCTAGGTTTTCAACACCATGCATGATCTCTCTTGAGATGGAGTTGACATAGGTCCAATTAGATAGCTGTTAGTTGCCACTTTATACCTTTATGCATTTCTTGCCATACTGATTATTGTCACAAACCAACGATGATATTCCTGGGGAAGATTATTTAATTGCTTCTCTAGACATAATATTTCCTGGAACCACGGATGTAGGCTACAGGGAAAAGGGTTTCAAGCAAGATCTAGTTCAAATCATTTGAATCCTTTTTCCTAAGTGTATGCTATCATCAGTGTATGGGCCCACCTTCAGTTCTTGATAGGTAACCAAGAGATGTATCAATAATCTCTATTGTTTTAGGAGTTAAAGTTGGTCTACACTGACTGACCATTCAATAGGTAGATTCTTGTACCCGGTACTGTGGTTTTTCTTAGTCTATGGTACTTCATCTGAGAATTCCCAGGTCAAGTGGCTTAACTCTCTTTAAGATACATTGTACACACATATAAGTGTAGCTGTCATTCCTCGTCAAAGAAGCCTTTCTTTTCCTCAAATGGAGATTATCATAGAAAACCACAAATTAGCACATGGTCTTTGCCCAGACTGTGGGATCCCAGCCACAATGGATATATGTACATCATGTCTCCTGAATCTATGACTTAGGAGAGGGGAAAAATGACTGTGAGAGCCACAATACCCAAAAGTCTGCAGTGAAACAGTTTCTCCTAGAATGACTGCATGAACTAGACCAGAACAATTGTGGTGTTAATGGACAAGTTAACATGAAAGGGGAAAAGGTTCATGAAATCCCACCCCTAGCCAAATAGCTACAGGCAAGTAATGACTGGTGGCAGAAATAGAATTACCCTCTCTCAAGATTGAGCCAATTATTGATTAACTGACTAAGAGTTGATATAAAACCATATACATGACAACAGAAAAAAACAGACTCTTTGGGGTATATTTATTTGTATTTGTGATATGCATGCGCGCGCGCACACACACACACACACACACACACACACACACACACGCCAGAGACATATATATATATATATATATATATATGGATGGAACAATAATAAAGAAACAAAGGCTGTCAACTTTAGAATGGGGGGCATTCGAGGGTTGAGATGAGATGGAGGGAGAAATGGAGGGGAAAGTGATATAACTCCAACTCAATGAAAACACTAAAAAGTAAGAAAATAATATAACTACAAAGAGGTAGTAAGAGATTAATAAACATTTTAGCTGGGCAGTGGTGCTGCACACCTTTAATCCCAGCACTCGGGAGGCAGAGGCAGGCCTCTGTGAGTTTGAGGCCAGCCTGGACTACAGAGTGAGTTCCAGAAAAGGTGCAAAGCTACACAGAGAAACCCTGCCTTGAAAAACCAAAGAGAGAAAAAGAGATTAATAAACATTTCAATGTCTTCAATGCATGTGGTAGACAACCTGATCATAGGACCTACATAACCATGAGCTTTGCTGTTTGTCATTTATTCATCAATGTAATGCACAGTCTGATAATTATGACCCAACAAAACAAAGCAAATGTTGTATGGTATTGATAAGAACAAATTACAATTCCCCTATGAAAATAATTCTTATATTTCAAAGATACAAATGTAATCTATTATATACCTTTCACATTGTTTGTGGATGAATCCAAAGAGTTTAAGGTGCTGATGTCATGTCTTCCAAAATATGTGTGCAGTGTAGTGAGGCAGTTATCTTTCTTTTATAGCCCATCATTAGCAGGGGAGGTTTTTGACAAAACGTTCAATAACTAATTAAAATATTTCTTTTTATTGCTTAAATAATTGATCTAGGAACAGTCCAAACAATAATTTTCAGTATATTTAGACTCAGTTGCATAAGCTTTACATCCTAATGATAACTATGAAACACATGGAAAATGACAATTAAAAATTAAAACATCGAAGATATGTTTATTCGCTGAGGTAAAATAGAAATGCATTTATAAATAAAAATATATCATGAATCTCTTTAAAGATTTGTCCCTGGAACTTAAAATTAACCATGTTAAAAAAAACAGAGTAGTTTGTTTTTTAAATGAAGACACATGGCATATATATTTGGCTTTTAGGGGGCATTTTATTGTGTCACTTGTTAAAAAAAATGAGTAACACAAATTTTTCTTTCTTTTTTAGCTCTGGATGTCTGGGAACTCTCTCTGTAGACCAGGATGGGCTCAAACTCACAGAGATCCACTTGCCTCTGCCTCCTGAGTGCTGTGATTAAAGGCATACACCACTACTGCCCAGTTGACAATGATTTTTTACCCTTAAAGATATGTGTGTGTGTGTGTGTGTGTGTGTGTGTGTGTGTGTGTGTGTGAAAGTGTGAACAGTGGTTACAAATTAAGATCAGAAAAGTATCAAGTACAATTTGCTATAACAATAAAAACAAATGAAGGGAAGGAAAATAATTGAAATGAGAAAAAGAGAAAGGGAGATAGAAAGAGGAAAAGTGGCAGTGTGACATACATTAAAAAAGAGAAAAGGAAAGGAGAGAAAGAGAGGACTCTGCCTAAGAAAAACATTTGTGACATCATTTAACAGATTTGCATCAAGTGTTCCACTATTGTCCAGTGAGCTGGCCCCTGTCTCTAACTTCAGTACTTGCAATTTTGAAACAATAGGATCACGAGTTTAAAGACAGGTAGACTGTAAAGGAAGACCCTGTCTTAAGCAACAGAAAAGAAATTCCAATCATTATTGCACACAACTAGAAATTACAGCACAATAAAAATGCAAAATTGAAGACACCTAGGAAACCACATGTCATCTAAAACCAATATGTTTCAGCATGATATTTTCCTGAAAATATTATTTCTGTAATTTGCATTAATCATGCACAATAATTTGATCCCAATATTAAAGATTCCTTTCTATTGTTAACATTTAAATATTGATGGGTAATAGTCATGGATTATTTTTGGAATGACATTGATAACATCAGTTAAAACTATCAAACATAAAAATGTTTATCTTTGGGCCTAGAGAGATAGGTCAGTGGTTAAGATGACTTGTGGCTTTTACAGAAAGTCCCAGTTGATTCCCGGCACCCACAGGGCAGCTCACAGTTCTCTAAAACTTCAGTTTCAAGTGTCTGATAACCTGCTTTTGCCTTCACAGATACTTCAAGGACACGATGCGTGCACATACATATAGACACTCAAAGAAAGAAAATAAATGTTAAATGTTTGTTTAAACTAAATGTTGACCTTTCTCTTTATATACTTTTTATATTCTTAAGTTACTAGTTTCCATAAACTAAGTCAACCAACATCAGTTAAAAGCAAAATAAAACATAACAAAAAAACCCAAACAAACAAATAAAAAATGGAGTGATGATATTAGATCTTCCATAAGTAGTTTTCAAACTTGAATGCATGACGAAATCTCTTCTCAGTTATTTTATTGTTCTTCTACAGCCTCCTGGGTGCCGAGATTATAGGCCTGTGCCACCAACCTGCCTTTGCTATGAACAAAAAGTGTCCACATTTCTTCTGAATCACATCCTATGAAATTATGATTTTACTGGCATGAATCTTTAATTGTTAGCATCATTTCTGGGTGTCATGTAGGCAGGCAGGGAATTATGGTTCAATAAGTAGAAAGTAAAGAGGAGCAGGGACCCTCATATGTTCAACACTTACTTCCTTCAGTTAAGTTTCATATTCAAACAATTACCATCTCGCAAAATAGCACCACAAGCTGTCAGCAAAATATTCAGCACAGTTCCAGGCTGGGCTGACTCCCCAGGGGAGACCTTGCTTTGGAGGAGGTGGGAATGGGGGGTGGATTGGGGGAAAAGGCTGGGGGGTGGGAGGAGGGAAGACAGGGAATCTGTGGCTGATATGTAAAATTAAAGTAATTATAAAATAAAAATATTTATAGTAAGAAAAAAAACATTCAGCACACAGACCTCTGTGAAGCTGGTTCAGATGCAACTGTATGCACGCTCTTGCTGGTCTACTCAAATCCATGTTTTTCTTCTGTTCTTAGCTCAAACACACTTTCCATAGTATTATTGTCTTTCAGAGCATCATTTGCTTTCTTTGTAGATCTATCTAGAGTCTGTCACTATAATCACCCCAATTCTTTGGGAGGTGTAGAGAAAAATCAGGAAGAACTGTTCATCAACCACATTTATTTTTAAAGGAAAGGAAGTTTCTCATGATGATTGAAATTAAAACCACTAAGAGAGGAAGACAATCTATAGAAGACTATGTTCTATGATTATCTGAGAGTGTCACTTTACATAGGTAAAAGATACCGTACTGAAGATGTAAGAGTAAATTGAACAAAAGTTTTCATTATGCAGTCATTGTTTTGCAAATGTCTTTTCATGTATACATTGTAATATAAAAATGCAAAAAAGAGAACAGTAAGTATTATGGGTGTTATTTTAGGAAAGAAAAGTATGGATAAACACTAACAAAACCATAGTCCATGATTAAATATTAGACTGAAAGTGGTAAAAAAAAAAAAAAAAAAAAAGACATCATTAAAATAAACGACACCTGAATTTTCCCTTATTTTCAAATTTGCAACAAGAAAGGATAATAGATTCCTTGCAACAGAATAGTGTGAGGGAATCACCCTTTTTACTTTATCATTCTACATATCCCTAAGTAATGCAGTAATGATAACATACTTGCAGAATGTAACTCATTCTGCTTCTCTTCACTTTCTTTGGTAGACTGACGTCTGTCAAACCACTGCATTTACTTTTGGAGTATTAATTAGCAGTGTCTCTAGAAATTTGTTTTTTGCACACATCAGTATGTATTTATTTACCAACAGAGTCTGCTAGATAGATCCATGACATTGATGTTTATTAATAGAAAATGTGCCATCCTTTATGCTACAGGAGGTGAATATTAAAAAGATGACAAAGAAGGAACAATGGGAGGACCAGCAAGAGCTCTAATGTAAAACTATTGAATAAGTGACCTATAATTTAGTGTCCTTAAATGATAATAGAATATAATTTATCATGGTTTTATATTAAAAATTAATTAATGCAAATAGGTAGTCAGTGGATAAGAACATTGGTTACTATTCCTTAAAGTTAAGAAGTGTCTGATATGATGAATATTATCTTTTTATTCTTTTGCTGAATTAAAATGCCTGGGTTTGATTTTTCTGCAAGCATGACAATTGACAGCTGTCTGTTATTTCAGTTCCAGGGGACTCAGGTGCTCTAATCTGTCTTCCATAAGCAAAAAATGATGCACACACACACACATATAGGCAAAAATTCTTACATATCAATACATAAAATAAATTTTAAACATATTAAGAATTTTTCTTTTTTTTAAAATTGATTTCATCATCATCATCATCACCATCATTATTATTATTATTACATCTCTAGAACTTTTTCCCCTTCCTCATCTCCTCCCAGTACATCCCCACATGCCCCCTGCCCTTGCTACCATCCACTCCTCTGTTTCTCTTCAGAAAGGGCAGGCCTCCCATGGATGTCAACCAAACATAGCATATCAAATTATAATAAGACTAGGCATCATCCTGGTATTAAGGCTAGACACAGCAAACCTATAGGAGGAATAGGGTCCTAAAAGCAGGCAAAAGAGTCAGAGACAGCCCCTGCTCCCAATGTTAGGAGTTCCACAAGAGGACCAAGCTAAACAACTGTCACATATGTGCAGAGGGCCTAGGTCAGACCCATGCAGGTTCCCTAGTTGTGGGTTCAGTCTCTGTGAGTCCCTATAAGTCCATGTTATTTGATTCTGTGGGTTCTCTTGTAATGTCTTTAACCCCTCTGGCTCCTACAATCCTTCCTCACCCTCTTCTGAAGGACTCCCAGAGCTTGGTATAATGTTTGTCTATGGGTAAGACAAATTTTTGTATGTACAATACATTTTGATCACTCTTCCTTTCTTTCAACTCCTTCTAGAGTCTCTCTGCATCCTAACTTTCTATCCTTCATCTTCTCTTCCTCTCTCTAAAAAAGCATTAAACAAAGATGGCAAAACAACGAATTTCTTTTAGAATTTCTTTAGAACAAACAAGTGCAAAACAAAACAAATAGTAAGACAAAAAATCCCAGAACACACAAAAGTACACACACACACACACACACACACACACACACACACACACACACACTCACACACGGAAAGCAAAATATAAAGTCTGTTTGTGTCGGCCAAGTATTCCTTGCCTGCGGACTGCCATAGAGTGCGACTGATACACCCAATGGCATTCCACTGGAGAAAGCTATTTTTCCTTCCTAGCTTCTATCAATTGCAAATAGCTTTTTGGTTATGGTTATGACTTTATGTCCACTCTCTCTTCCCAATGCTGGGATGTTATCTGATTTAAATGTGTGAAGGTCTATATCTGCTGTTACTTTCTGTGAGTCCATATTGCATCCCTTTGCTGAGTCTAGAAGATGTTTCATGCAGAAATCTCTGATTCTTAAGATCTTTCTGGCTTCTCTTCTGCATAGATTCCTAAGCCTTGAGTGGTGGGGTTTGAGGAAGACATCCCATTTTGAACGGAGTATTCCAAAGTCTCTCATTCTCTGCACATTTTCCTGTTTTTGGTTTGGCATAAGGTTTGTACTTGGGAGACTATGATGATTATTTTTCTTCTCTAGCAGTGTGCAAATACCTTGCAGAACCATGGACACTTGCCAGAAGAGGTTAAGGTTCTGGTTGGTGACCAGCTTAATCTCTCCATGTTTGATGACATAAAAAACTGGTGTCTTCAGCAATGTAGCCTTACCATCAGTAGAGGAAAGACTGATCATCATAAATTTTTTGCAATGATCATCAATAGGTTTTGCAATAGCCTGTTTGGGGTACATAGAGGACCCCTTTGGCCAATGAATCAACAAGTATAACTCATTGCCAATGTGTATATATACAATATCTTAAGTAGTAGTTTTCCATATGACTTTTCAAATGGTCTTTGGTGTTGCTTGTTTCTCCCCAGTGTTCCTCTTTATCTTTCCATCTATTCACTCACTCCCTAATCCTCCTATTCAGCTTTCCTCTTTATATCACTATATTCTATTTATGCTTCCTTGAAATATCTTTTTTTTAAATCACACCTGGTCCCTTATTAACTATGTAAAACCTGTTGTTATGCTGATAGAAACACCTATCTAAAGTTTAAAACTAATATCCACGTACCAAAGAAAGCACGCAACATTTGTCTCTGGATCTGTATGAAGTAACCCAAGCAGGATGATTGTTTCTAGCTCCATTCATTTGCTGTCAAACTTTATATTTTAATTTTTCTTGACAGCTTAATAAGAAATTATATAAATTTGACATATTTTCATTATGCATTTATCAGTTGATGGATGTCTAGGCTGTTTCCAACTTTAGGCTATTGTGAATGGAGCAGCAATGAACACGGATGGGCTAGTAGTATACCTGTAGTAAGCAAGATGTAGAGTCCTTTGGGTACATACTAAAAAGTGGATTTGTCAGACATCTATTTTTGTCTTTGTGAGGAGCCTCCACCCTGAAATCCATAGTGGCCAGTTTACAATCTAATTGCTAATGATTAAGTGTTTCCCTTCCCCTGAATACTCTGCAGTATGTGCTGTCATTTGTCTTATTGATCTTGGCCATTTTAACTAATTTAAGATGAAATCCAAGTAAGATTTAAATAAAAGTCAACACAATGGTGTTAAGGAACTTGAAAATTCTATATCTATATTATAAGCCAAGAAAAGTTTCTCTAAGTAACACAAATTATATAAAATTTGATTCATTTCATGAATGTAGATGTAACCAACTGTCTTATTAAAATAAGAAACACAGAACCAATGTAAAAGAGAAAGCCGAGAGGTCAGAGCTCAGAGCTAAAATCTTACCTCCTGCAGTGCTCCTAGCTTCCCCGAAAGAGAGAGCTACTTCCTGTGTCTGTCTTTAAATAGTCTTTTTGTTCTGCCTTCTCATTGGTTGTAAACCCAAACATGTGACTGCCTCATCACTGTCTGTGTGTACAGCCCTCTAGGTCTTAAAGGCGTATGTCTCCAATGCTGGCTGTATCCCTGAACACACAGAGATCTACCTACCTAGCTCTTCTACCAAGTGCTGGGACTAAAGGCGTGCACCGCCACGGCCGCCGACGCCGCCACCACCACACTCTTGCTATGGCTCTAATAGCTCTGACCCCCAGGCAACTTTATTTATTAACATACAATGAAAATGACATTTCAGTACAAATAAAATTCTTAGCCTTTTCAGATTTAAAAATCTAAACTAACCAAATATATTCCATAAATTATCCTATTTTTATTCTTAACCCAGTTGTATAATTTTTAAATGATTGTGATTTGTAGATTATGACAGAAGTCAACAATTGAACCTCAAGTTTGATCTGGTCTCAGGCTGTATGTGCCTTTAATCTGTCACACATTCATAATAACAAATACCAAATAACAGAGTTTTAGTCCATGGAGTGTCTAAATGATCACACTTAAATTTTGCAAGGTGGTTATTGTGTAGATGCATTCAATAGCAAAGCAAACACATTATCTTTCTTGGCAGCAGAAAGCTGGGTTGGAAGAGATCCAGCTCCATGCTGGGGACAGTACCTTTCTTTCTTTGCCTGTCCACTTTTCATAGTGTTCTGCATGACTAGCTGATACAAAGAATGCTATAATCATCATTCTTCCTTCCCCCTTGGGAACAGACCAGGTATGTTCCCTCCATAGGAGAGTCCATTGTTGTAACATTGTTTTTTACTCTTTCTTTTGGGGCCCTGCCACCCAGCTCCCAAATAAATCACACATGGAGGTTTATTCTTAATTATGAATACCCAGCCTTAGCTTAGCTTACCTTTTTGCTAGCTTTTCTTAAATTATCCTGTCTACTTTTTGCCTCTGGGCTTTCCCTTTTCTTTTACTTCTGTAAATCTTACTCTTATTCCATGGCTTGCTGTGTAGCTAGGTGACTGGCCCCTGGAGTCCTCCTCCTTCCTCTCTCATTCCTACATCTCTCCTCTTTCACCTTCTATATATCCTCTCTGCCTGTCAGCCCCACCTATCCTCTTCCTGCCTTGCTCTTGGTCATTCAGTTCTTTACTAGACTATCAGGTTCACAGAGTTATACAAATGCAACATTGTTAGACCATCAGGTTCAGAGACTTAAACAAATGCAACATAAACAAAAGTAGAACACCTTAAAATAGTATTCCTGGACAGTCCATATGAATATTATTTTCCCCCATATTCCTCATCGTCCACACATAGTTTTATATTAAGAATTTGAAGTCTTTGACATAAAGATGGACAACGTGTCACATAGAAAAATCTCAACACCTCCAAAAAAACTAATGTACAAACATTCAAAACCCTTGTGTCAAATAGGCTTTATGATTTTTGTAGGTTTTCAGTGTGCTGAAGGAGAGACTGCTCTATCAGGGGGTAGTGTTTGAAAATAAATTGCAGAATTTGCACTTCATCTCTTCCTAGATTTCAGGTACTGGCATACAGCATGTGTCATTTGAGATGTATTCATGATGGATGTGATCACATATCATTTGAAATGTTACTTTTATATATAATGAATAATCCTCATCAGGAGAGGCCTATCAATTTAGTTATGTCCTCAGTAAATATTACAAACCATTGACTAGTTCTAAGAACAGTTACTGGTGACAACAAGAGCCATAATCAACTTTTGGACTTGAAGTTTAGATGAAATAAGCCTGCAATTTTTATTTATTTAGCTTTATTTGTCAGTAATTTTCATATCAGGGATGTTAAGTCTTTGTTTTTTTTTCTATTTTCTATTAATTTTCATCAATGTTCTTAATGATAGCATGCTTTAGCCTGTTATAATGGCATCCTCATTTACTTTATTATCTACTTGACACAGCTTAGTTTCAAGTTGAGAGAATAGCCACCTTTAAGCAATTTCATGGATGTGACTGGCCTGTGTGACTGACTTTGAGAGGTATTTTCTTGATGATTTTTCAGTGTTTCCACTCTACTGTGGGTGGTACCATTACAAAGAAGGTTGACCATGAAAGAAAGAAAGCTAATCATGAGCCCGTGAGAAAATGATGCATCGTATAAAGCAGAGAGTAAGCCAGCAAGCAATGAACCTCCATGGTTCATGCTTCAATTCCTGGACTGATTTCCCTCAATGTTAGACTGAAACCTGTAAGCTGAAATGTTACCTTCCATCCTTTAAGTTACTCTTGGTCCAAGTGTTTGATCACAGCAGCAAAAAGAATTGAAGAATGTATGCATGTGATCACACTTCTTGACACAAATAAAAAAAAATCACATCAGTTAATGTAGCATATGCTGGCATTGATTTGTTTCAAGATGATTAAATAATTTATAAGCTACCATTAAAACCATGAAAGGACATTGTTGAGATGTTAAAATGTTTTAGAAACTTATAACCAGCACTTACGAACATTTAAGAATTAAATCCTCAGTAGAATCATGTGAGACATGCAGATGCTGAATCAGAGATTCAGACATATTTAATATGTGATAACAGAACATAGAAGTGGTCTGTAATAGACTGTACTTTAGGTCCACTTGATTCTAACAAGCTTATCTCTCAGTAGCTGTTCAGCCATTATAGTCTGTCAGTAAGTTATATGAAGATTAAGTCACTCTTCTCAACACTTTAATAAATGTCCCTCAGAATTATGCCTATATCAAAAACCATTAGGTGACACTGTTGTACAAATAACTATTATATCAGATTAGTCAAAATTCTCTCAAACACCCTTCATGTGACAGCAGCCTTGTTCCAACCATTTCTGTCTCTTTCAGGCTGTAGGTATCTTAGGATTACGCTGTTGTGAGTTATACCGCAAATTTAAACAGGAGGTAAAGATGGCATGGCCATGGAATCTGTATGTTTTATAAATACATTCTCATCAACAGAGCTACAAATTCCTTGAGAGGTGAGAAGAGAGAGTAAAGGAAGTTTCAAATGGAAAATTGATTTCTGTCTCTGAGGGAGTCTCACTAGGGAAACAAACTACCCTTTAAATGTAGACTTCATGCCCAGCACAGGATGGCCAACAGAAAGTGAACTCAATGGCATTTTTGGAGGTCCCTTGTCTTTCATGTTAGGACTTTTCCATTATTTTTTAAATTTTGTTTTATTATTATTTTTTCACTTATAATTTCTCTTCTCTCTTTTTACTTTACTTATACATTATGGCTTTCCAGTTTAATTTTTTTTTAAATGAGATTCCTGAATGTTGGAAAGAATTGTTCTCTGTTCCTTGTGCCTTTACTTTGGCTCTCTTTGTTTGTCTTATCCTACCCAACTGTTAGCATTTGTTTTATCTTATTTTATTTTATTATTACCCCCTAGATGTCTGTTTGTTTTCTAATGAGAGACAGAAAGGGAGTGGATCCAGACAAGCAGTGAGATGGGGAGGAAGTAGGAAGAGTAGAGGGAAGGGGAACCATAATCAGGATATATTATGTGAGAAAAATTACATATTTTCAATAGAGGGGAATAAATTAAAATAAAAGTATGTACTTTATTGTTGTTGTTTTTGAGACAGGGTTTTTCTGTGTAGTTTTGGTGCCTGTCCTGGATAAAGTATTTACCTATTATGATGGCTTATATTTTAACAAATTTTGAAGAGAGATTGAAGTTCAGTCTATTATGGAAAACAAGATTTTGAAATCTTTTTTGTATATTCTTTTGATAATGATGCTAGACCTGAGTTTCATATTATGGAATGTGTCTTAAACCCTATAAAATGTGGTTGTTTTTGCCATGATGTTCTGACAGCAAATGTATTCCTGATATGGCTTGTAGTCTTAAAAGGTCTTATTAAATAAAAAACATGGAGCCAGATATTGGGGTGAACACTGAAAGATCAGAGAAACAGAACAAACCACATCCAACCTCACCTTGCCAACTCCTCAGCTGATCTTGTTTCCTCAGACTGAAAGCCTTTGAATCCTCATCCAAATGGATCTCAGCTCATCTACTGCTAAAAGCTAAAAGCTTAAAATGGCCTCTAATTCCTGGTCCTCATGCCTTATATACCTTTCTGCTTCTTGCCATCACTTCCTGGGATTAAAGGTGTGTGCCACCATGCCTGGCTCAGTTTCCAGTGTGGCCTTGAAAGCACAGAGATCCAGCTGGAATGCTAGGGTTAAAGCCCTGTGCTGCCCCTGCCTAAACCTATGTTTAATATAGTGGCTGTTCTGTTTTCTGACCCCAGATAAGTTTATTGGGGTGCTCAATATATCAACCACAATGGCTTGTCAGGACAGCCATAATTGCAGACCACAGGGTGCACAGCTGGTAAAACTGAGTACTAAGATTCTCCTTTGGAGCATTCCAGCACTTCCAGTGCTGTGAAAATGAGCCAAAAAATGATAAGGACTCCAGGTTAGTACCTGGTAGATATATCCATGTTCTGTGATTCAAATACGTGGTGTCTCCAGTAATAGGATCTGTGTGTGTGTTGTGTGTGTGTGTGTGTGTGTACAGATACAAAGCTCCTACAGTGATAAGTATGAAATCCCTCTCCTCAGGGCTAGGAGAACTTGTGGAAGAGGAGACAGAAAGAGTGTAAGAGCCAGAGGCGATGGAGGACACCAGGAGAACAAGGGGCTCTAAATCAACAGGATCAAATCACATATAAACTCACAGAGACTGAAACCTCATACACAGGACCTGCACAGATGTGCACTAGGTTTTCTATGCATAAATCATGGCTTCCAGTTTAGTGTTTTTACAGAATTCCTGAGTGTGTGAACAATGGGTCTCCGATTCTTGTGCCTTCTCTTGGACTTTTTTCCTTCCATTTGTTAGTTTTGTTCAATTCCAATGTGTTAGTTTTTATTTTATTTTATTAGAAAAAAAAAAGAACAGTAGCTATAAGTATATAAATATGACACCTTTATCACAAGAGCAACATCTAAAGAGAGTAAATTCTAGTTTAGTTTATATGATAAATCACTTTTGTTTTCATTCACACAAAATTGACTCTTTAAAACAATGACTCCAGTAAATTCATTTGTAACATTATGAATAATAAATACTACCAGTTTGTATGCAAATTATAAGTAATATGTACCCATCATAACTAAGAATACAATGCCCTCACATTTTGCTGACTATTTTTAGTTAATCAATTTTTCATTTTTATTATAATTTTTATTCTTTGAAACAATTTTTAAATTTAAATATATTTTCATCATATTTTTCACCTCCCTAAGTCCTTCTAGATTCTTTCTAATTCCCTGCCCACAAAACTTTAAGTTTTTCTCAAAAAACAAAAACCAAATATAACAAAACCCCCCAAAAATCACAAAAGAAAATAAGACAACACCCCAAAAAGAAACAAACTAAAATAAACAAAAATCCTCACCAAACTGTAACCAAATAAAAGCATACACACAAAAACAAACAAACAAACAAAAAAATCCTGTGGCATCAACTATTCCTGAACATGAGGCTTGCCCTGGAGTAGTCGATAGACTCAGTGTGTAACATGAATCTTAAAAGATCCTATTAAATAAAAAAATCCAGAGCCAAATATCGAGGTTAAAGCCTGAGAGATCAGAGGAATAGGAAAAACCACAGCCAACCTCACCTCACCAACTCTGCAGCTTCCAAAGAGACCGACTTCCTGTATACCCACGTCTATATTCCTTTCTTTTCTGCCATCTCATTTCCTCTCTTTTCCCATCTATATCACTTCCTCTTCCAGCCCAGCTCTGTCACTTCCTGTCTGTCTGTACAGACTTCCAGACCTTTATGGTTCATTAGTGTTGGAATTTAAGGCATGTGCCACCACACCTGGCTCTGTTCCCAGTGTGACCTTGAACTCACAGAGATCCAGAGGTATCCCTGCCTCCCAAGGGACAGGATTAAAGGTGTGTGCTGCCATTGCCTGACCTCTATGTGGAATATATTGGCTGGCTTTGTCCTCTGATTCTCAGATAGTTTATTGGGGGACACAGATAAGATATCATCACACCAGTGTCACTCCATGGGAGAAATCTGATTTTCCCTCTCTCAGCAAGGCTAAAAGCTGTTAACTGTCACCCTAGTGGCTAGGTTTTTGTTCATTCATTCATTCATTTTTTTCAATATAAGAAAAAATAAAATATAGGATGGTAAAACAAAAACTATCACATTGAAACTGGAGAAAGCAACCAACAGAATGAAAAGGACCCAGAGAAGACACAAGAATCAGAGATGCACACACTCAGGAATACTGTAAATACTCTAACTGGAAGCCATAGTATAAGCACAGAGGACCTGCTGCTGACTCAGGCAGCCCCTGTGCTTGCTGTTTTAGTATCTGTGAGTTCACATGTGATTTGAGCATGTTGATTTTGAGCATCTGGTTATCTTGATGTCCCCATTCCCAGTACCAGATGGGGTGTCCTTACATTTTAAACTTTACTTTCTGAAGGTATTCAGTAAAACTCATGGCCTTGATACATACAAAAAACAAACAAACAAGCAAACAAAAAACCAAAATCTAAAAAACAAAAAAAACCCAAGATCCCAAGATGGTTTTAACCCTCCTTCTTCTCTGCCCTCAGCTTTCTCTCCCTAACTGAACTTCTTCTTTCTCCATTATTCCTCTTTAACCATTTATACTATTTCCCTTCCCCTGAAAGTATCTTTTTTTCATAGCTCCTTGCTAAATTTCTGACCTTTATGAGTATTCCAAAAGGAGCACACATATCTGAAAACTGAGAGCTAACATAAACAAATGAGAGAAAACATGACCTATTTTCTAGGTCTGGGGTTATCTCACTCAGAATGAGTCTTTCAAGCTCCATCTATTTATCTGCAAATTTCCTATTTTTCTTCCATGACTGAATAATATTCCATTTTGCAAATATACCACATTTTGGGCAGACATCTAAACTGGTCTCATTTCTTGGCTACTGTGAACAAAGCAGCATTGTAGAATGTCTGTACTATATTTACCTCATACAGAGTTAAATGTTCTTACTTTTGTATTATAATGAAAATAAACTTTAATGTGAAGCAATGTATCTGAACAGATAACTGATAAATCTTATTTTAAAATAATAAAATTAAATAAGTTAATCTAATACTAATGGTTTAATATTTAAATAAAAAATAAAAAAATTCAAGATGATGCACTATCCCTGTATATAATATGCTTCATTAACCATTCATTCACTTTATCTTATGTCTTATTAATGTGTTACTGTAAATCTCACCATTCATCTCCTTAAGGGTGAGATAATTATTAACAATGATTATTTCATTGAGGAACTTATTATAATATTGATTTTGTTATCTGTAACTTTATTTAAAATTAAGTTCATGATTCTCAATACCACTTAAACTGGGGTTGTTGGCAAAACCCCAAATCTTCATATTTTTAACAAGGCTACCTGATGGTTCAGCATCTTCTCAAATTCTGAATTTCATGTGAAAATCAGGGGAAAATGAACAAGTGAGCTATTTTAGGAGGAGACATTTGAGAATGTTAGCCTGTACCCAATAAAACACTTTAGCAAAGTGTGTCTTTTCAAGTCTTTCTGTTCTGACATAAGTTTCTTGACAAAAATTACTCATTAGCATTTAATCAAGACAGTCGTAGGCCATGCACACGACTCCAACAACTGTCAAAATACTTCATTTAAATGACTAGCGAAGTGACAATGGAAACAGACTCTTCAGAGTTAGAGGCACAAGCTTTATAATGGGGTGTAAACCATTAGTCCTAGTCTGTGAGCATGCTAAGATAGGTAATCATTCTCTGTTAAATTCTTGCATTCTTTTAACACCCATTGGTGTTGATAAATATATAAATCATAGATAAAACTGTGAATATTTAAATCCATGTAATCCCAATGAAGTATCATGCTTAATGGTTCTCATTATAATGTGTGTACTTTGAACTCCAAGTGTTTTATAATTATATATATATATATATTATATATTATGCTAAATATAAATTTGCTTATTTTCTACAGTTTTGACTAATTTGAAAACATACACTAAGTATAGATGAAAAAAATATAATAAATATAAATACAGAATATTAGATGCAATGTTATTTGAAAATACCAAACTCATTTTACTGGACATGTGTGAAAATTATTTAATAGAGGAAATTTGATAAATGCAAAGTTTTAAAAAATCTAGGAAGACAGGCTTTAGTCTCTGATTTCAGTATGGACTTACAAAGCTGTAGCTCAATCCATCATAACAACTGCTGCCTGTAACCACAAGTGCCTAATCCTTCATTGTTACATGAAAGAACTAATTATTAATATATCAGCCCCAGAGCTTTGGAATTTGGAGCATGGAGTCTATGCTACTCCTCTGACCAGAAAACGAGTGACTATCTGCTGGTGTATGTTCTATCTACAAATTTATTTCAAAGAACTCAAATAAAGTTAACTTTTCATTTTTATTTTTATTTTAAACTTACTAGACTTTATAGGACAGAGGGCTGGGGATTCAGTTTAGGAATGTGCTGACTTCTTTGTTGAATGAATCAATTAGTCAGATTTGTTAGAGTAATGAACATGAGGTATGTAACGTATAGAAGGAATGGAGATTCACAGTGACAATGTTGATAGTTGGGTTAGGGCTGGACATCATTAAAGGGTAGTTTTCTTTTCTTTTTTTTATTTTACAATACTATTCACTTCTACATAATAGCCACAGATTCCCTTGTTCTCTCCCTTCCTGCCCCACTCCCCTTCCCCCCAGCACACCCCCCATTCTCACCTCCTCCAGATCAAGGTCTCCCCCGAGGACTGGGATCGACCTGATAGACTCAGTCCAGGCAGGTCCAGTCCCCTCCTCCCAGACTGAGCCAAGCATCCCTGCGTAAGTCCCAGGTTTCAAGCAGCCAACTCATGCAACGAGCCCAGGACCTGGTACCACTGCCTAGATGCCTCCCAAACAGATCAAGCCAATCAACTGTCTCACCTATTCAGAGGGTCTGATCTAGTTGGGGGCCCCTCAGCCTTTGGTTCATAGTTCATGTGTTTCCATTCGTTTGGCTATTTGTCCCTGTGTTTTATCCAACCTTGGTTTCAACAATTCTCGCTCATATAAACCCTCCTCTTTCTTGCTAATTAGACTCCCAGTGCTCCACCAGGGGCCTAGCCATGGATGTCTGCATCCAGATTCCTCAGTCCTTGGATGGGGTTTCTGGCACAACTATTAGGGTGTTTGGCCATCCCATCACCAGAGTAGGTCAGTCCCGGCTGTCTCTCGATCATTACCAGCCGTCTTTTGTGGGGGTATTTTTGTGGATTTCTGTGGGCCTCTTTAGCTCTTTGTTTCTTCCTTTTCTCATGTGGTCTTCATTTACCATGGTCTCCTATTCCTTGTTCTCCCTCTCTTTTCTTGATCCAGCTAGGATCTCCCGCTCTCTTTCCCTCGAAACTCGCCCTTCATTGCTCCCACTCATGTCCAGGCTGTTCATGTAGATCTCATCCATTTCTCCGTGTCTTTCTTGGGTTCCTGTTTTCCAGGTAGCCTCACTAGTGATGTGAGTAGCAGTCCAGTCATCCTTTTTCCACATCTAGCATCTTCCTATGAGTGAGTACATACCATGTTTGTCTTTCTGAGTCTGGGTTACCTCACTCAGGATGATTTTTTCTAGATCCATCCATTTGCCTGCAAACCTCATGATGTCATTGTTTTTCTCTGCTGAGTAGTATTCCATTGTGTATATGTGCCACAATTTATTTATCCATTCTTCAGTTGAAGGGCATCTAGGTTGTTTCCAGGTTTTGGCTATTACAAACAATGCTGATATGAACATAGCTGAGCAAGTGCTCTTGTGGTATGATTGAGCTTTTCTTGGGTATATGCCCAGGAGTGGTATAGCTGGATCTTGGGGGAGATTGATTCCCAATTTTCTAAGAAAGCGCCATAGTTTTCTTTCAGACAGAAACAAATACATGTAAATTGTAAGTAAGTCTGTTAAATAAATCAAAAAGGAATAAAAGGTGAGAATAATCAATTAAAGTGTTTTTATATTTATCATGTCAACCATTTTGTTCCTTAACTCAAAAAGATTTGTTTAATAACTGCTTAAAATGTTAACAATTTCCTTTAAAAGATACATACGCAGATTCAAATATATTCATTTTTCTAAGTCTTACAGTTGGATTATGAGACAATAAAAAAAAAAAACTTTTGTTTTTATCATAATGAAAATAGTTGACCTGAGGATGGTTTAAAATTTGATTGAAAATAGAATATAAGCATAAAATTAGACACAGAAAAAAAAGGATTCAAAACCAATATTCAAACAACAAGTCACTCATCTTTTATAAGGATCAGTTAAAGTATTGTAACTGTATGTTTACTTATGAGGAAGTATAATAAAGATGTGACAACAAAAATATTTAAATATTTTCTTAGTATAGATCTTGAGTAGCAATTAAAGTTAAAATGAGGAAAGAGAGAGTTTTGATGGTATATATGATACATATATGAACTAGGAAATACACAAGCCCAGTTTAACCACTCTTATTCTGTATTTTTCACAAAGGTTGTTATATGACTTTTTGCTTCATACTGATTTTGGAAAGTGAAGAAGCATGGACATTTTGGAAGTTCCCCAAAGCGTTTGGATCACTAATTTCTTGTTCATTTGTTAATACCAATGATTGAATTAGAAACTATGTAGTGGATCCCAGGTCTCTATGTCTACATACCTGGCTTTTTGTTCAATTCATAATACTAAGCTCTCACTTTAGACAGAGGCATCTTCAATTTATCAGGTGAAACAATGGCCATGTCAATGTGTCATGCACCAGGGACCTGACAAAGTGAGTGGTCTTAGTTGATACAAGTCCTACAAAATTAATGTTTCATTAAGTTATGTTGATTTGATATATTTTCATGCAATTCACACTATCTATCCCCTCTATCTTAGTATTCATTATCTTGAGTCTTCAGCTTGTCTAGTCCACATTATTTTTTAATCTCCTACTTTTAGTTTTTCTTCCATATTTGTGACCTGCAGGGCCACAAACAAAGTTAAATTTACCTTTGTTTTTTCTTCAATAGACATACTGATACTGGCAGGGGAAAGCCCATGAGGCCTAAACCCTAGACAAAGGACTACAGGCAACAAAGAATTGCTGGGAGTGGAAGAAATAGTCTTCACCAAGGGAAAAACACATTAATTGGCTATCCAATATCTAATTGTCTGGCCTAAAAACACATGCATAAAGATAATACTATACAGACCAAGCATGTTTTATATATTAACTCTTTTTTTTTTTTTTAAAGATGAGACCTTTCTATGTAGATTAAGCTAGCCTGTAACTCATTATTAATAGGCTAGGCTGTCTTAAATATAAAATTGGGGCCAAGGAGTTAGTTCATTAGGTACGTTTACTTCTCACCATTTTTTTTTTCTATAAATACAAGCACTGGGGTAGATTATGACTATGGCACCCTTTTCATCAGTGAGTTCACAGGATGCATCTGAGTTTCCTCTCTGAACTTCTGTTTACACAAATGTTACTAATTTCTTATATTCTACATTTGTTCATAAATGAATTTGTACGTCTTCCCTACATCAAGCTTGGCACCTCAGTACCCTTGTCTTTAGGCTACTGACCTGTGGTAAAGAGGCATCGTAACTTTTTAATCTCTGTATTTGGGTATAATATGCCCTCTTCATACCATTATTCATACATCACATATACAATTGCATTTCCCAGTTTGTTTTAGGATATTATTTTGTGAGTCATTTTTTCCATCAAGAGATTTCAATGAATGGAATTACCATCTATACGTTACTAGTCTTATACTATTAATAAATCAGATCAATGCTTGTCAGGTTAATTATCAAGTAATCCAATTTATAATTATCATATAATTAGCAAAATATACACTGTTGCATGTCAAAAGGAATGCTATTGATTTCCAAATATTACTAAGCAATCAAGCGAACAAGTTAAAAAAAAGAAGAAGAATAAAGTTAGGCATAATCCAGATAAATAATTTCCTACAATTTGAAAATGGTATGTTTAATTCAGGAGATGATTACATTGAACACTTTTGTTGTTTTGTGCGTT
This sequence comes from Peromyscus leucopus, assembly GCF_004664715.2. NCBI lineage: Eukaryota > Metazoa > Chordata > Mammalia > Rodentia > Cricetidae > Peromyscus > Peromyscus leucopus. The sequence continues at coordinate 16,758,222 of NC_051073.1, read as the reverse complement.
TCTTCAGTCCCAGGAAACCTGTTGCTTTGAGCAGGTGCCTCCAGGTGTCTGCCTGCAGGAAGTCATTTAAAACTGGGACACACCAGGATAGTTTCCATGGAAGCAGAAATTAACCCCCAGGAATCTCCTCTGCTTTAAGAACTCTCTGGAGCACATCTGGTATAGCCTCCATTAGAGACAACAATTGAAGCAAATTCCCATTATACAACACAAGGAGAAGAAAGAGCATTCATCTGCACAACTGCCCCCTTGACTGCAGTAAATCTTCCCTTGGAACAATTTTGCATGAACAGTCAGAGAAAACAGGCACAATTCATTTTTTGTCTTTAAACTATCTTCTCCCATCTTGATTTAATAAACAATAAACTAGTTAGAGATATTGAAGACTGATGAAACTTACCAAATGATGCGATATTACACTTTTGCATTTTTGCATGTTTTTCTTTTTAAAAATTTGTGTGCTTGCAGGATGGTTTTGTAGCTCAAGCAATGATGGTACACAGACATCATGAGGATAAATAGCAGCTTAGAAATTCTTAGGGTGGGAAGACACTTAAATGATAATTTGGGGTTCAATTATCTGTAAAGAAACTGCCAAAAGTTCTGGAAGTACCAATGTATATGACATTCTAAATTGATAATCACTAACTCATGTATCCTCAAACACATGCTATCTTGGAAAGATTTGTTATCTACCTCCTTTCAAAAATGAAGAAACTATCCATGACTAGTCACCACAGTATCCCAGGACAGACAGTTAAAAAAAAAGAAAAGAAATGAGGAATACTCCATTTCACATGAACTATTCTGAGACAGCGCAGAGCTTTTTATCGAATACTGCAACAGCTTAACATTCACACTGTATGTAAAGATCTGTGAATTTACAATATTAACAATATTCTCACAATATGGAGTTTTACAAGAAATTCTTCAGAAAGTATGTTTCCCATGTGGGACCTGGAACTTCACATTCTCCTACCCCTGCCGTTTATTTCTTTTACATTCATGAAAATCATTGTTATTTTATAAATAGGTGATTTGCTTATTAAACAGATCATAGTACACACTGCATCTTACTATCCCACATCTATTTTAAAATTGACTAAGAAGAGACTTATGATGGAAGAATCAAAAGTTTATGCATAGCACTGCCTTATGATACACTTTGTAAATGTCAATGTGATAATGAAAACTAAAATTAAATTTAGCATTTTCTTCTAGCAACCTCTACTGAAATTCTCAGGAACAACCTCAGTCACAATATTTGTAACTAGGCTGTTCGTGTTCTCCAGAATGTTTTCTACTAAACACCACACATCTCCTTTTTCATTCGTTTTTTCTCTCTTCTTTTGAATATTTTTAAATTTTTAGGTCCTATCCTATATAGATCAGAATGGCCTGGAACTCCATATACAGTAGAGGATTATATTGAACTTCTGATCCTCTTGTCTCTACCTCCCAAGTGCTAGGCTTATAGATGTATGCTAGCACACCCGATTTCATGCAGCTCTGAGGATTGAAGGATTTTACACATGCTGGGCAAGTGTTTATAAGCTATTTGACGCCACAGCTCTTAGAAACACAACTATTGGATTTGACATTACTTCAGTTCTTGATATAATGTCATAGTTCATCTTCATTTCTATATCCTCTGCCTCCTGGATTGCCCCCTGAAACAAAACTGACCTAACATGCAGCAGAAATGTGATCATGTATATCAGAATTAAATAGTTTGATTTCTTGGCAGATGACAGACAGAAGAGCCCATCTGAATCAACATGTCCCACCATGGAGACATAAGGAGGAATAACTGCTACCTCCTCTGTATCATGAGACTAACCACATGTCTGTTGTTTCAAACCAATAAACCTTGATGGATAGCTTCAAAGAAATTCACACATGATATCCATTCCCCTTGGAATGCTAGCAATATGTTTGAGCTTCATTACCACATTATTGTTTAAGTTGATAATATATTTTTCACCTCTGTCAATTTTTCATCCAATGGGGACCAAGGACATTTCTTGCTGCTCATCGCAACCTTCTAAGCAGGTTAAATGCATGACACATAATAGAAACATAGTGAATGGTATTCACTGGTGACTTTATTCCAAGTTTTCAGGCTATGTGTAGCCTTATGGCACAAATTCAGATTTGTGTAGCCTTATGGCACAAATTCAGATTCCTCTTGTCTCATTTACTCATTCAGATAATGTAATGATAACTTGCTTTGTGTTCTCTCATTTACTGAGCTTGAAATGTCCAGAGAGACTCAGTGACATTTGCTAGTCAAACATTTTTGTTGAAGTTAATAGCAGTGCTTCTCGAGGGGGAATTCAACATAAATGACTGGTCTCACAGACATTTTCTTTCTGAGAAAACTTCAGGCAAAAATCAAAATATGCTATTGTTTTAATATAAAGCAGTCTTCAAAAGTCTCAAGAGAAGTGGAAAACTGAGAATTTTGTTATAAAATAGAGCATGACAACATGGCCATTATTCTCAGTTCAGAGGAATTCAACAGCAAAATCAATGAACTGACCTATTTCTCTCTTTAACAAACATGGAGTGATTACATTATAAGATTCAAAAACAGTAAAAATGTACACATTTTAAGTTTCTTACCTGCCCTTTATGAAGTAATTATGATTTTAATACATTTTTATATTAAACTCATCACAATCCTATAAAAATCCAATATTTTATAACCAAACTCATATACCATCATAATATTTTTACGAAGTAACTTTAAATTTGCAATGTATTTTAAAGAGTATAAGATTTTTATTTATTTATTTATTTATTTATTTATTTATTTATTTATTTATTTATACTATGGGAGAGGTGTGAGGTGCACCAGGGCACATATATGGAGGCCACAGCAGAACTCCTAGCAATGAGGTTATCTTAGGTCATCAGGCTTGTGTGGAAAGAATTCTTATCTAGTGAGCCATGTTGATGGCACAAGATGTTATTTAGAATAAAATTTAAAATAATTAAACTGATAAAAGAAAAAATCCAAGAAGAAAGCATCAGACAGAATTGCTCATTTCATGTAATATCTGTGTCAACAAAATAAAAATAAATTAATGTAAAAAATTCCACAAGGTCGTGATAAAGAATTATGACTAGAACCAAATTCTTATTTGAAAATCACTGTTCTTTTCCAAAAAATGAAAATTGATATTACCTGATTAAATTATATTCTTTATGGTATTCCCTCCTTTCTTTATTCATCTACCATTGGTTTCCTGACTACTCACTTGACCTGTGGTGTTATCATAGGCAACCAAGGAGAGTTAAAAAGAACCACAGAGATTTCTCAACCTTATTTTTAATGATAGTAACTAAGCTCAGAATTTTCAGCCTAAAGTAACTCTGGACTTCTCAGTAGCTACATGAGGCTTTACACATTCATGATTAGTTGTATGGGTTAAAATGTAACTAGTTTTTTCTTCTTTATGGCATATCATCACAGATTTGTATATCATTTTTATGATTTTGAGAGTATCTGTATCCATAGTAATTGTGATTGTCTGATGGTAAACAAGGTATAGTATATCTGTCTTCAGAGACTTACAACGTCAGTAGGAGTTACAGAAAATTTTATTGCTTATAAATTATGCAGTTTACTATTGTGATAGGTTCTATGGTTTCAAAGAACTAGATTATATATAAAGACACTAAGAGGTTACAGATTTAGACAGAATCAGAGCGACTAGGCCATGAAAATTGAAGTCTGTGAGTTGAGCTAGGATCTGAGTCCTCAATTGCCTGCTTGAAGGTAGTAAATGAATCCAAGACAACCAAGAAATCAATTTGGGGAAAGTAGGAGAAACTAGATCATATAGAATCTTAAGACATGATGAATAGAACTGTCTTACACTAAAACAAGTGAGACACATTCAGATATCATTTAAGCAGATAAAAAAGACATTTAAGGAGTTTTTAGATTATTATGGATGCTATATAGTGACAAGAAGGTAGAAATGAGGAAATAAATTGAAAAGACTATTACAGGAGAAGAGGAAGAATATAATGGCATACTATAAAGCAAGCCAGACTATACACAGGGTTTCAATTTTTCATATAGGAGTTCAGAAAGCGTATACATGCCAGCATCATCTACAATGTGCTCTTTATCTTGTGTTCCTTTCTGTGTGTCCACATGAATAGGCCAGAAGTCAGTGTGGGATGCCTTTGTCTAACACTCTCCACCTAATTAATTTTTCCTTTATTTGGAACAGGACCTCTCACTGTACCTAAAGCTCACTGATGCTGCAAAAATAGCCGGCTCTCAAGTGCCAACAACTGTCCAGTCTCTACCAGGTTTACATAAGTGAGCAGCATTTTACAGGTGTGCTGCTGATCTGAACTCAGGTCCTCATGCCTGCCCAGCCAGGAGTCAATTGACTGAGCTATCTACATTCCAACTTACTACCTTTTATGTTAAATAAAACCATGTATATTGAAATCTGATTACTTGCCAAATTCCTAAGTGGAAAGGATGGCTACAGCAAGGATTTGTCTCAAAACAGCTAGACATATCTGCATCAAGGCCTTAAGATAAGTGAATACAGACAATCAGTTGTGATTTACAAAGCAGAGTGGTGGTTCCTAGGCTCTTGGTAAGGATAATGCAAAATTCATAGTTAATCAGTTTAGTAAAGATGAAAATTTTCTTCAAAAGTCCAGATGATAACTGCACAATAATTGTGAAAGTACTCTATATCTCAGAACTTTACACATAAAAAATTAATATACTCATTTTACCTTAAATGTATTTGCACAGAATAAAAATAGAAAAAAATATTGAACTCAGCAACAAACCATGAAAGATTATTTTACTTGATTTTATTCTTGAAAATGTTCACGGATGTTTAGAAATATATTCTATATCAATTTCATGTATATTATGAATATATGTGAACCTAGATATAATGTAAGAAACTGAATGGTTGATGCAGCTACATTTTGAATTTCATTAAGAATGTCTTGGAGAATATTTTGTATGCTCTGTGTGTCGGGTTTCAGGCATTTTCATGTCCTTGTTAAGATCCCGCATCCACTTTTCCTCATTTTAAATAACTTTCACTTGACTTTCATTTCCATACCAATAAGTTCATTCTAGCAATAAAATTTTATTGTCAGTCTTTCCAAGTTTTTATTTTCACCTTTTTATGAATACTATCAGGAGACGAGAAAGAACTTTACCCTAATATACCAATGTGCCACTCAAATTTATATCCTAGAGCTAATCAAAAAGGTTGGAGGATTTATTTTCTCTTATGATTATCCAAATGTGGAAATTTTATAAGATGTAAGTTTTCTGAGAACTCAGTACTAGTAAGACTTTACTAAAGCTATCATAATTATTAGATAGAAGATATCTCAAGCTATTGGGAGAGAATAAAGAGGATTCCATTACTCATACCCTATCCTGGTTTCATAATTAGCACATATACTGTAGAAAATACCTGACTGACAGGAGACTATGTATCACTTCCTGATATAAATTGTTATTAATTTTCTTAGGAGTAAACCTCTATATCATTCCATCCAGAAGAGAAACGACTCAGATTTCTAGCTGACTTGGGTGAGTGAGACACAAACATAAACTTGTTTTTCCCCCAGTTAGTAGTATTCAGTAAATTGTGAGATGTGGATATAAGTAACCACTTCTTTATTGAACGGGTAGCATCTGATGATAGGAATCACAATGCTTGGTTGAAGTTCAAGTTCTGAAATCAACAGGCTCACGTGGTTCCATAGGGCAGCCAAATTCTCTCTATTGCAATTGAAGGCTAGATATGGCTAGTTAAGCACTGTTCTCATTGGAACCAGGTCAACTCCCCCCTGAGACTTCCCTTTACATAATTTCCTAGCAGTGCCTTAACACTGAGTTTCTTAACCTCTACATAATTCTTTGATATGTAATATATTTTTAATTAATTGTTTCTAGGGCAACTAATAAAAGTAGATTGTAAGTAACAATGGCAAACCTGAGTCTTGAGGCGAGAGGTCTGATAGAGTCATCCATTTTATAGTCGAGTGCTCAAAAATCTCTCATTCTAGGCCAGATGTGGTGGCACATGCCTTTAATCTCAGCACTCAGGTGGCAGAGGCAGGTGGATCTCTGTGAGTTCAAGGCTAGCCTGGGACACAGAGTGAGTTCCAGAATAGGCGCCAAAGCTACACAGAAAAACCCTGTCTTGAAAAACCAAAAAAAAAAAAAAAAAAAAAAACCTCATTTTCTGCACATTGTCCAACTGTTTAGCTCTGTCTTAATTACCATTAACTGCAAGAAGCTTCTCTGTTGAGGCCTAAGCAGTTCTAGGATCTATGGGTGTAGTAATATATCATTAGGAGTGATTTTACTTTTACTATGATCCTTTAGCAGAATAATAGTAGTCAGCTTTCCCATAGACCCATGAGGAAAGAGGAAGTGGAAAGATTGTAATAGCAAGAGGGGATAGATGAATTAAAGGAAGTGTCTACTAGACAGAACAGGATAGAGACACATATGAACTCACAGAGGCTGTGACAGCACTCACAAGGTCTTTAAAGTTTCAAACCAGACAATTACCAGCCCTAATAAAGGAGAAAGAAGGTGTTTAAGCTATTTGCAATTTATTCCTGGTAAAAAAGGAAAAGTCAGTTCCCTTCAATGGAGTGTCACTGGGTAGAGACAAACCTCACTCCAGAGCAGCTGCTTCAGTGCCCAGGAGTAGTGGGCCAACACAAAATTAACTTCCACGCTTTTTTTTTTTAAAGTGTGTGTGTGTGTGTGTGTGTGTGTGTGTGTGTGTTTAGAGTCGAAAAAATGAGAGAGAGAGACTGACAGGAAGACAGAGACAGAGAGTGACAGAGACATAGACAGAGAGAGACAGAGATCATGAAGCTGGGTAGGAAGGAAGGGCTCTCAAGACTCAAATTATCAAGGAACACTTCTCCAAAATAACTAGGTTCTCTCAACTATAACTCTTAGATTGCTTGCTCTGGATGTATCTGCTTGTTCCTCAGAATGCTGAACTATTTGCACTCCCATGTAGTTAATTAGGGAAAACTTTTGAGTTTTGCCCAGGAATTGCTATATGCAAAAAAAAAAAAAAAAAAAAAAAAAAAAAAAAAAAAAAAAAAAAAAAAATGTGAAGTGTCAGAATTGGGGGTTCAAAAAGATCTGGTGAATCTTTTCATAGGACCTTTGGTAATCCTGTCACAGGCTTTTAAGTTACAAAATCTTCATTTTGACAGATGGTAGAGCTTTAGTGTATTCACAGACAGACAATGAGGGTAAAGTTTCTTTAACTTTAAAGAAAGATTCAATAGCAATTTTGTGTATCATATGTGTTGTTACCTCATAGCAATGGCTGGTTTGTTTGCATGTTCTTTCTGTCTGTCTTTTATGGTAGTTAGGCATCTTCAGTTTTGAAAATATGGCATCAAAGGAGTGTATCTGCTAAATCAATTTATGCGGAGCAAAGTAGAGCAGCTACAGAAATTGAAATTTAATAAATGGCTTCAACAATAGTCATAATAGTGATTCATGATTCTTGTATTATGTCAAATATTTTTTAGTTCATGTTACATTCTACTCAAGAAACTTAGCCTTTGAAATGCTTATGGGAATATATTCATTGATTTTTTTGAGCATTGGCTCTGATCCATTTTATAAAAAATTGAAAATGAGAGAAAGTCATCTTTGGCCAAATGTCCAAAAAATATTTTCATGTGTATAGTGAATATTTTAGCAGATGTTATCCAATAGTTAATATTCATTTTACTTAAGCTTGAAGTTGACATATAATTTTCAGTTAAATCTGAACAATTTTCATCAAAGAATAAAAAAACCCTATATCCACCTCTCTCTTGATGTTGATTTCTTATTATTGCTTTGAGTAAAATAGAGAAGGCTAAAGCCATTTTATTTACAGTTACTCAATACTGAAGCTTTACTCTTCAGACAGTTTATGTTAATGTTGTAACCTTGATTTCAAGTTAAATTTGACATTATTTTTTAATTGTGATAGCACAGTAACAGATGAGTTGAAGCAGGGCTCTTCTGTTCCTGACTTTGAAGGACAAAGTGTTATGATTTCAGCAAATGCTTCTGATTTGAGATTTTGCACTTATTTATAAGAAGAGAATGATTGGGGCATCAATAAAACCCACCATGCTGGAAATTAACTAGCATATATACAGTCCTTAGCCTCACAATTTTAGCCAATGTTCTCTATAATTTTATTTTCTCAGCAAATAATTTCACCCTATTCTCCAATAAAGTATTTTATTTAAGGGCACAACAGGCAAAAGTGTTTAATAATCCATGTAGTATAAAAGAGAGAAGAGACCCCAACCCACCAATATCTGATCTCTTTACATAGCAGTGGCCCTCAGCAGTTCATACACATACACATAATTAAGTAAATATAATAACACATTTATATCATTGTGTGCTTTATTTTACCCACCCTGTTACTGCATAATATTTTAACACAGTTTAGCTACTACTTACTACATCCTTGAGTTTTCTCATAGACATTCTTTTTTTTTTTTTTTTTGAGGCACAGTTTCTCTCTGTAGTTTTGGTGCCTGTTGTCCTAGATCTTGCTCTGTAGACCAGGCTGGCCTCGAACTCACAGAGATCTGCCTGGCTCTGCCTCCCGAGTGCTGGGATTAAAAGCATGCGTCACAACTGCCTGGCATGGATGGACATTCTTAATGTGACATAACACAAGTGTATTTGTTAACTAATATTTAGTATTCTTGTTTTGAATTTTGTAAATAAATCTGTGTTTGTGTCTATGCTTTCTGAACGCAGTGCTTGTAGTGTTCATTGCCCAAAGAATATGATGCATTTTTTATATTTTATGATAATTTTATAATTATGAGTACTTTCTCACATACCGCTCATCTTATACCTGAAAAAAATTATTTTTCAGTTCATCTGTTTCTGGCACAATTGTGGCTTTACATCTTCTGTCTCTTATGATACTTTTTATAGTATTTTTGTAATTTCTTTAAAACTGTTGTAAATTATATCTGCTCAGGGATATTTGGAAGAAGAAGAACTTTGCATTTTGTTATTGCAGACAGCCACAATGGCCAGTATTGTCTATGTTTTCACGCAGGTGTGAATAAGAGTTCCATTTAGAGTACACACATGGATGTTATATGAAATTATAACATAGTAATTTTCAATTTAGAAAACCACACCAAATTTAGTCCTAAAAAATTATTACAACTAATTCTGCTACCCACAGTATTTATTTGCTAACTATCAAAGATCAGTGTCCATTACCTGACATTGTCTTTTATTTTTAAACATCTAAATCTCTAAAGCATTTTACACATAAATATAGTATAAAATGTATATTTTATACATAAAATGCAATATCAAACATGCTTATGAATGTTTTGTTGACTTTAATGTAGCGAAAGAAGCCATGTGTCCTATTAAACATTATTTCCAAGTGAGACTTGGAAATGTTTCCCAAACAGGCTACCATTTGAATGAAGGAACTGAGTGAAGCAGATGTTCCTCCTGCTGAGGGTAGGTGGATAAAACCCAGTGTTGGGGACGAGAACAGAAAGAAAGCAGAGAAGATTTCATTATTTGCTGCCTGGTTTTGAGCTTGAAGTCTGTATTTTGCTTTCTGTAGTGACTGATCTCAACTTCCATCTTTCTTTATCCTGGGGTCTATGCCTTTGCTCTCAGATTCTTATGATGTCTGAATGTGGTATTTCTCCCTCTCCATAAACCTGTGAGCTAATGCCTTATAGCAAATGTATCCCGAATCACTATATTTCTTCTACTTATATGTTTTCATCTTGATTAGCATTTAGTCATTGAGCAACATAATTAGTTGTATTGTGATACTTCATACATAAATATAATATACCTTGATCAGACATAATTCCCTTTTATGATAACGTGTTTCTTGCTCTCTTTGTTTTTTCTCATCTATCTCCAAGCAATCCTTCATATTACATGTATTTTCTCCATGGATTCCATTTTTCCTTATTATTTTTACCTATATGCATACATATAAATATATGTATTTTTTACCTCCTGTGGTGATTTAGCATTGTTCCTAATTATAAGCTTTTAGGGCTGACTACACAGCATTGAGGTTCATCCCTGGGGAAAACTGATTCTCCCTCTGTCAGCAGACATTCACTTCCTGCAGCTCTTTATCTAGGGGTGGGGTTCTCTGATATTCCAATGTTCACATTGGTATGTCAGCTGTTGTCATTTTTTTAGGTCATTATGTTGAGATTTCATGAGTCCAGTTCCTCTATCACACGTAGAAGACATAGTCTCTTATTACATATTTCTGTCCTTTAACCTTTACAAGATTTCTTCCCACTCTTCCAGAATGATCCCTGAGCCAAAAGTGCAGTGGTGTGTATGAAATGTAGCATTGGGGTCTGCACACCCCATCCCATACTCATTTGTTCTCTGATTTTTGACCATCTTTGGCTTTTTTTTTAAAAAAAACAATCTCTATTTGCTGCAAAAAAAAGAAGAAGCGGCCTAGATGAGGGGTGAGAGATGTATCAGTGGGTATTAGAATAAGTATTTGGGATGAAACTAAAAATTATACTGATTTAAGAAATTAGAAGTCATAGGTGTGTTTTAGATTCCATAGCCTCACCAGAGTAGTCATGACTTCTTTCCTACTGAGTGGACTTTAGGTCCGATTAAATGGCTGCTGGTTCCCTGAAAGTGCCTCTTTTGCCTCTTTGGGGATCTCTTATCTTACTGTTAATTGGTGATGCTCATAGGTTTCAAAGCCAGGTAGGACTAATTTAGTGCTGTTTTCCGCTTGTCAGTTTACATAGTGCCTTTGGTACCATTAGAGGTAGTCCTCAGGAAATAAGGCAGCAGATCATATCCTGATCAACTCTTCCCACTACTACAATTCCTACTCAAGTGTGTGGCATCTTCAGCTGCAGAGACGTGCAGTGAACTTTTAGGAGGCAACCATGATCAAAAGTCATATCCTTTAGTGTTTGGGAGCTCTCTTGGATTCCTCTGACCAACACCTGAGAAAACAACATTTCTCATGCCTGTTGGTACTGGGTGTTACTTAAATAGACTATGCCCCTGGCTAGGAACATTATCAACCCCTAGTACAACATAGTACAACACACACACACATACACACACACACACTACAATACACACACACACACAATGTGTGTGTATATACATACATATGTATATATGTATAAAACATCTGGCATTTATCAAAGATTTTCTTCTTCCTTAAATTCTAATTTTAGAATCTTTAGTATTAAATGTCTTATAAATGAATAAAAAGGGTCACACACCAAAATTAACCCAATGCTTATTCTAGCTTTATAGAATTTCATTGAGTTTTATAGACTTAGAATATGGTTAACATTAAAAATTTTCTAAAAGTAACTTACATTATTTGCAGTAGAAAATAAAAATGAAGACTCCTAGGTCTTACCAATCCAATTTTATCAGTAAGACATTGGTAACTTTTTGAATTAAATGTAAAAAAATGAAAAAAAATCAATTAAGTGAATTGAAGTAAAAAATGGTATTTTTTAACAAAACCAGAAGAAGCAGCTCTTTCCTCCCTTGAAACCATCTCAGCATTTTTCCATGCCAAATAACTTTGTTACCTGCTGATTCAGGCTAATCCTAATTGAAAGTGCATATTACTTTGCCCTTCAAAATAGAAAGATTGAATTTCACAGGTTTGCCAAAACTTCAAACTGTTGAAAAGTACATATGTAAATAAATTAAATGAATGTATTAAACAGAGGAAAATTTTAAATAGAATCAAAGCAGAGAGGTTTCTTTCATTTGTTCAAAGGGTGTGTTGTAATGTAACATTTTCAAATATAAGACACAAAGATCATATTATTTGTGAATTACTCACTTGGAAGGAGTTCAGTAAAACACATTTCAAGTGTGCAAACTTGGAATTCATCTACACAAAACTCAAATTGTGAAGTGGTCTAGATGGTAAAAATCACTATATTTCCAAATGTGTGAATTTTTTTTAATTAAATATGGTAGTTTATTCCTCATTTGTCATTTATGAACCAAATTTCAGTGCTCATATTCCCATTGCATGTGAACCCATAAATACAACACTCTATGTTCAGGGATCAACAATTGTGCAGTAACAAACAGGCAGGATTATTTTATTTTTAAAATCTATCTGTGGCACTCATTTTCTTACACAATTTTTATGATCTTCCTCCTCCAACTTGCAGCCCAGTGGCTTAACGGCCTAAGACTCAATCTTTCTTCTTTGCACTTTGGTGTCAGGCTGAGCAGAGCACAGTCAAGTTTCCCAGCTGGAGTAAGAAGGAGGTCCTCTGAACTGAGTTGTCCCATGCAGTCTGTGTTGCTCCTGCTCTCTGGAAGAATACAGTGGGAAGTTCAGACCAGTCAAAGCTGCTGAGCTCCCATTGACCTGGGGCCTGTGAGAAAGATGCTGCCACAGATGAATTTAGCCTCTGAGGATTTGTGAGTTACAAATAAAGAGCCAACACATTCTGAACCAAAATAAAGTACGCACTAGAAGGAGAGATATTTGGCAGGAACCCACCATGGGTTTAAACAGAAGTGTACTGTGTACAAGTGCGTGCTTTTTTTTTTTTTTTTTTTTGGTTTTTCGAGACAGGGTTTCTCTCTGTGTAGCTTTGCGCCTTTCCTGGAACTCACTTGGTAGCCCAGGCTGGCCTCGAACTCACAGAGATCCGCCTGCCTCTGCCTCCCGAGTGCTGGGATTAAAGGCGTGTGCCACCACCGCCCGTTAAACAGAAGTGTAATCCAAATTAAAAAAAAAAAGGGACAGGTTGTAATAAATTATTAGTGCAGGCAATTATTGAGGTAAATTCAGAGAATAATCAATCTAGTTCTACAAGTTTATATCCCCATTTTAGGACTGGATGAATTAGATTATATATTTTCCCAAAATATATAAATATTTTAATCTGGGTGGTATATTTTACAGCCTTATCTGTAGCTTATAGAACAATGGAATATTACTTAGATCAAAACTAATGAATATTCACATTAAGTGCAATAAATAAAAATAATAGATTTGTGTCAGGTCAAGTCATGTATCCTAAACCACTTACAAAATATATTACAGCTTTTATGGATTTCAGAACAACAGGTGAAGTACCTGGTGTCTCAGGAAATGCAGACTGTACAGGAATGTGATCAAGTAGAGGATTCACTCCAGTGAGTACAAAGGCTAAGAACTTTGCTGGACCAGCTGAGGTGAAAACATAAATCTAACCAATAGACATGTTCAGCAAAATCTGCGAGCTCCAAAGAAGTTATTAAGTAAGATAAATTCTCCCTCCTTCTGTAGGTAATTGTCCAGAATTTACACTGGACCCTAATTCATATTGATTGCATTGCTGTAATGTGTAATATTTAGAGGGAAGAGACAACATTATCTTTTTTCTGCACATAATAGTAGGAATCTGCAGAACCCAAGCTGAAGTGTGCAGAAGAGAGGGCAGACAATGTGAAGGGCCAGCTTGAGTAATGATGCTGCAAACCCAATTGTGTGACAATAGTCCCTGAGTGGCTTTCCAGTATGTGTTCCAAAGTAGTCTCTAGTATATGGAAGACACAAAGGTGTTATTATTTCCAGAAGGGTAACAAGAACTGGCAGACACATAGAACTTTATCGAAACCACTGGCTCAAAAATAGAAATTTTGTACCAGCTCAATTCAAATACATCTGATAATTTGACAGCATGGTAAAGCTTAATCCACATCTTCATCTGGGATCTGTGTATTCATGAAACCCATTGCTTAAAACCAATGACTTCACTTTTGTTCCATGGTCTCTAAACTCACATTTTAAATCTCAACCTGGGTGGTCCTGGTACATGTCTTTAATCCCAGCACTGGGGAGGCAGAGGCAGGTAGATTTCTGTGAGTTTGAGGCCAATCTGGTCTACAAAGTGAGTTCCAGGGCAGTCAGGGCTTCAGAGAGAAACCTTGTCTTGAAAAACCAAACAAACAAACAAAAATCTTCTATATTTAATCCACATTTTGTTATGAACATAATTATTCATGACAATAGCATATTAAAATATTTATAAAATTATTTTAGAGCAGTATTGTTAGATACACTATAAATTGCACAGCATATCCCTTGTCTTATCTTTGGAGTAATAGTAAGTGAGGAGATGGAGCAATGGTTGTAGTTCTTCATATTCTAAGGATTAGAATTCCCATCATGGTAGCCACCTACAAATCCATCACCAAAGGAACTGGATTCCTCTGACCTCCAAGGGCAACTGCACTCATTTGAAAATATCCCAAAACACACACACACACACACACACACACACACACACACACACACACACACACACTTTAAAAATAATAAATTAAATAATAATAATAATTTTTAAATGAATGATAAAGTCATATTGATAATAGCTAGTTTTCAAACATATAAGGGAAGAATATGAGTCTCATAATATGTAGATAACTTATTAGTGTAATTGTAACATGTTTTTGACTCCATGAATCAATAAATAACATGTTAATTAACCAATTACCAATTTAGGATTCTTCTTTCATGAAAATGTTTTATATATTATAGAAAGTGTAACAATCAAAAAACTTAGTATCAGGTAAAATATCACATTAAAACTCTTAAAATACTTGCATATTCAAATGTGAGCATAGTATGCTCTCTCTTACAAGTTTAGCCAACATTTCACACTACTTCCCACCTTATGAAACTATTTATGAAGGAAAATACCCTCTAGTCCTTTTTGTGGTAAATTCTTTTGGGATTTTATCAAAATTTGAAGCATTTTCATCAATTACTCATCCCGATTCTGTATTATGAATGTTATTATTTGATGAAAAGAAATTTTTGGGAGTCTATAAAGCTGAATATAGTTCATAAGAATTCTAAACATAAACAAACACATGTTAATCCACCTCTTGAAAACTGTATAGAAAATCGACCATTCAAAACAATAGAAATAGAATAAAGAGGATTCTAATTTTTAACTGCAAGAAAAATATTTGAATCAAGAATAGAAAATGGTATATACTGTTAACAAAGAATAAATAAGCTTACATAATTCTGCTGCTTGTCAGAATATGATAAACTGATGATTTTTTTTTATCTTGAAGATAGAACTTACTTGAATTTTAACTTCAGGTTGGCATTTACCTTAGAGATGTAAAATTAAACATTTGAAGGAGAGATTTTTTTAGAAGATATAAAATGTAATGTTTATTCAACCATATAGGATACAGCCAACTGAATAAAAAAAAAAGACCCCTTGCTGGGCGTTGGTGGTGCACGCCTTTAATCCCAGCACTCGGGAGGCAGAGCCAGGCAGATCTCTGTGAGTTCGAGGCCAGTCTGGGCTACCAAGTGAGCTCCAGGAAAGGCACAAAGCTACACAGAGAAACCCTGTCTCGAAAAACCATAAAACCAAAAAAAAAAAAAAAAAAAAAAAGACCCCTTAAATTTTGGTAAATGCCTGACATTATGATCTTATATGTCAGAACTGGAAAGTTTTTCATGGCCAGACAGTAGTGAGAACAACAGATAATGGCCTGGATACCCTCTTCTGCTTCTTCAGCATGGGCTGCTCTAGTGTTATTTCCACTGAACCCCACTAATGACCTAATGACCTTACCATCCTATTCAAATAGTAGCCTAGGACTCTGACCTTTGATGAATGATTATGTTGTGAATCACAACCATGTGGACCATAGCCTGTGAAGGGAAGGAAATGTAAAATAAAGCAAAACAAAATCCTCTTTTCTATCACTGATTTAAAACTTACTGATGCTTCTAAATTGTAATTATAAACAAGATAAAAAGCCTGGCTCTCATACAGATAGAAATTTAACATAAGTCAAATATTTAAACACATTAGTTTTTGTAAACACTTTGGGGAAGTTAAAATTACTCAAAACCCAAACACATACACAATGAAGACATTCTAAAATGAATTTTCCAACATGTGGTAGTTGTCATAATTTATTATCCGAGTTGCCATCTATTGTACTTTCACAATAATGAAATTATCTTCATTGCTATGGAATGATTGGCACTCACAATTGTATTCTACCGTTTACCTCTCATCTGGAGGAGTTTAAAACAGTATAGTCAAGGCAAGGACAATGAAATGTGGAGAATACATTTCATGATATAAGAAGTATTAGATAATTCAATTAGGAGTACTAGACGTAATTTTGATGTGGCTGAAAATCAATTCTATAATATATTATTTCCCATTTGTATGTCTTTGAATTTTGTTTTTTCTGGCAGGCACTATTGTATCTAAGGCTACCATTTATTTAATCTTGAGGTTAATTAATTATCTTCAAGTCTTGTATTAACTATCCCAAATATTTTCTTTAGTATTTATTTAAATGTTTTAATGTTTGAGAATTTCATTTATACATATACACACACATATATACATACATACATACATACATACATACATAATGTATTTTGATCAACGCAAACCCAGGTTTTTGTGACATGGTGAAGCATATACACTGTATATGCTTTGGGGATAACTGCCTACACTAAATTTTTATTTAGTTTATTTTTTACCTGCACTCATCCATACCCCATGTATTCACTGCTACCCATTATCACTGATGCTTATTATTAACCCTATCAATATGACATTGAATTGTACATATCCATCCAAACTTTGATGACCATAAAGATTACGCCCCACCGTAGAACTCAGCAAAAGTGTGAATGCCCCATATCAGTCCCAGGTTGCTCATGAATGGACATATTTTGTTATTCTCTTGTTACCTCAGTCCAAGGTGGATAAGATATCTTAGTATAAGACATAGTGTTTCTCAAGCCCGATTATCTCAGTCTACATTCTTATACCCCAGTCCATGATACTCATGGAAATCAATGTAGTAGTAACAAAGTATCTCTAAGGACTCTTAAGAGCCAGTGTATCAGAATTGAATTTTTCTGTTTTTTCTCAAGTTGCATGGTTTCTTTTCTCAAAAAGTAATGAGTACTATATGACTCACTTTCTCTACTTCCACAAAACTAAGAATGAATTCATTGACCCCACTCACTTGATGAGCCAACTAGTGAGAGGCTTGTTTATCTTTTGCTTAAAATTCTTTTGCAACTCAAGCATTTGGATGCTGAGTACTTTCTTCTTCTTCTTCTTCTTCTTCTTCTTCTTCTTCTTCTTCTTCTTCTTCTTCTTCTTCTTCTTCTTCTTCTTCTCTTCTTTCTCTTCTCCTTCTCCTTCTCCTTCTCCTTCTCCTTCTCCTTCTCCTTCTCCTTCTCCTTCTCCTTCTCTCCTTCTCCTTCTCCTTCTCTCTCCTTCTCCTTCTCCTTCTCCTTCTCCTTCTCCTTCTCCTTCTCCTTCTCCTTCTCCTTCTCCTTCTCCTTCTCCTTCTCCTTCTCCTTCTCCTTCTCCTTCTCCTTCTCCTTCTCCTCCTTCTCCTTCTCCTCCTTCTCCTCCTCCCCCTCCTATTATTATTATTATTATCATTATTATTGTTATTATTTTTTTTTTGGTTTTTTTCAAGATGGTTTCTTTGTGTATTATTATTATTTTCATTATTATTGTTGTTATTATTATTTTTGTTTTTTTTTCAAGACAGGTTTCCTTCTGTAGCTTTGTGCCTTTCCTGGAACTCGCTTTGCAGACCAGGCTGGCCTCGAACTCACTGAGATCCGCTTGCCTCTGCCTCCCGAGTGCAGAGATTAAATGTATACACCACCACCGCCCAGCGAGCACTGTCTTATTATCGTCAATTCTTGTTCTAAGTTGTTATTAAGCTTCTATCTGAATGCAGAATCATGGGTTATCTTTCACTCAGTAATAAAGGTTGTATCCAAGAAGGATTTTCTATGATTTCTACTCTTCCTCCTCCTCCTTGCAATTCTTTGCATGAGCCACAAAGTTACTGGGTTTGAAGGAGGGCTCCTTGATGAAGACTGAATCTGTGCTCTCTATCTTGTGCATTCTTAAAACATGTACAAATGACAAGAGAACATCTCCTCTCCATCCCCTGCTTTGTCTAGTTTTCCTGCCAAGTGAGGCCAATGCTGCTGACACCATCCCCAAGCCTGTTTTCATTGCAATTACTTCCTTACACAACAGTTTTTTTCACCATCCTGGGAAGACAAAAACTGAATCTCAGTTGCATGTATTATTACCCACATTAAAGTCCATACAATGGACCTCCAAGCCTGCTTACAATCTTGTTCCTTACATGTTACATTCCAGGATTACAATATATGCTCTAGTCCATCAGTCACTTTATGGGCACTCATACTCATGCCATCAATAATCAAGAAGGAATGTCCTACAAGAAGAAGTACATCAAGGAGATGTACTTGTAAAGCCTTTGATTCCTGCCAAGAATATATTTCTCTCCAACAATTTGCTGTTTCATTATATGTACTATCAATGCAACCACCACTACAGTAAGGTTGCATAGCATATAGTATTCATGGGAAAAAGTAGCCATAATTGGGATTGCCCTTAAGATTAAGAGACTCTTACATGGGGGTTGGGCTTGGGGAGAGAGCCTGTAGGGCAGGGGAGGAGAGAAGTGAAGGGGATCTGTGGTTGATAAGTAAAATGAATAAAAAATTCCTTAATTAAAAAAAAACAACAACAAAAAGAGAGAGATAGAGAGACTCTTTTTTTTTTTATATGTTTTGTTTTTTTTCGAGACAGGGTTTCTCTGTGTAGCTTTGCGTCTTTCCTGGGACTCACTTGGTAGCCCAGGCTGGCCTCGAACTCACAGAGATCCGCCTGACTCTGCCTCCTGAGTGCTGGGATTAAAGGCGTGCGCCACCACCGCCCGGCGATAGAGAGACTCTTACATGGATGAGCCACAGTCTGGTGTCACAACACCCACTGTAGAAACCACTGGGTCATTATTTGGCCTTCTGGTTCCTGATTAGGCTCCAAATTTGGTTTGTATGATTTTTAAATTTTATTATGATGATGATGATGATGATGATTGTTTGTTGTGCAATAATCATTTGGTATAACTATAAAGATTTGTCATTTAAATTGGTTTTAATAAAATGCTGATTGGTCAGTAGTACAGACAGGAAATATAAGAAGGGCAATCAAAATGAGAGGCTAGGATGAAGAGGGATGAAGTCAGACAGATACCAGCAGATGCAGAAAGAGCAACATGGCACACTATACTGAGAAAAGGTACCAAGCCATGTGGCAATGCATAGATAAGTGATATGGGTCAATTTAAATGCAAGAATTAGCTAGTAATAAGCCTGATCTATTGAAGTATTATTTATAATTTTATACTAAGTTGCAAATTCAGTCTTATTTGAAAAGCAGGTGCTGGTTATTGGTTATTTGAGAATAGGCAATTGGTACAGAAAAACTGCACCTACAATTTTTTCCAGTGGGAACATTAAAAAAATGTGTATTTGACCCAAATCAAGCAGAACTGATGAAAAAAGAAATAAAACTACCCAATTCTAGCTTAGTGAATCAGTGATTTAATTTTTTGGAGTGATTTTGAAGTATGAGTAAAAGTTACTTACAGGAGCATGCATGACTAGTAGGTGCTTCAAATCATCAAACAGTTTTGCTCCAGTGTTTAGGACAATTTATGAAGAGTGCCAAAAATGTACGAGGTATTTCTTCTAATTGGTGTCTTTGATCTAGCAATTCTTTGCTCTATCAATCATTATTATTTAAATAATTATGAGAAAGGGCTTTTGGAATCTAATGAACTTCAGGAACTTCTTTTAGTTCTTTATATTTTGTTAACTCCTCAAATCGTTTGACCATCTGTCCTTCCTCTGGAGAAATGTTTCATTTCACAACACTCCCGTAAGAATTATAACATTGTAAAGAATCTGTACTCAAGAAATTCCCCAGAGTCCTTATTCTATCAGTAACTGATTTCAACATAGTTACGCATTCTAAAGTACCTTGCTTACTATTGAATAGAAGGACAACTGTTTCATTTATTTCTTAATTTGTCCTTGAGTTGTACAGGAAAGGTAGGGAACCAGGAACTGCTAAGAGAGAAGAGAGGGGAAGATTAAAATGTAAATGATGAAAAGAAGAATGGGGAAGGGGTAGTGGAAATAGGAAGGGGGCAGAGAAAAAAAAAGAAGAAAGTGAAGAGGAAGAAACACCACTCTTGGCTTGAAACAAAACCTAAGAAATCACCAACATAAAGCTCATAGCAGTTCTGTGGATAATAATGCAGATTAGGTATGTGCTTTGTACTTAAAACTATAATTTCAGGCAGATCTGAAGAGGGAAAGAAATAAAATAAGAATTACGGCAGTAGAGGCATTTGAGCTGTGGTATGTTTATAGAATTATTGAAGTCCACAATTTTACATAACTGTACTGCTGACAGGTTTGCAGTTTCATAATCCCAATTAAATAAATTCTAATGACTCTTTCTTCTTGTGTATACTCATGCCATCAATAATCAAAGAATGTACCTACAAGAAGAAGTACATCAAGGAATTACTTGTAAAGCTTTGATTCCTGCCAAGAATATATTTCTCTCCAACAATTTGCTGTTTCATTATATGTACTATCAATGCAACCACCACTACAGTAAGGTTGCATAGCATATAGTATTCATGGAAAAAGTAGCCATAATTGGATTGCCCTTAAGATTAAGAGACTCTTACATGGGGTTGGGCTTGGGGAGAGAGCCTGTAGGGCAGGGAGGAGAGAAGTGAAGGGGATCTGTGGTTGATAAGTAAAATGAATAAAAAATTCCTTAATTAAAAAAAAACAACAACAAAAAGAGAGAGATAGAGAGACTCTTTTTTTTTTTATATGTTTTGTTTTTTTTCGAGACAGGGTTTCTCTGTGTAGCTTTGCGCCTTTCCTGGGACTCACTTGGTAGCCCAGGCTGGCCTCGAACTCACAGAGATCCGCCTGACTCTGCCTCCTGAGTGCTGGGATTAAAGGCGTGCGCCACCACCGCCCGGCGATAGAGAGACTCTTACATGGATGAGCCACAGTCTGGTGTCACAACACCCACTGTAGAAACCACTGGGTCATTATTTGGCCTTCTGGTTCCTGATTAGGCTCCAAATTTGTTGTATGATTTTTAAATTTTATTATGATGATGATGATGATGATGATTGTTTGTTGTGCAATAATCATTTGGTATACTATAAAGATTTGTCATTTAAATTGGTTTAATAAAATGCTGATTGGTCAGTAGTCAGACAGGAAATATAAGAAGGGCAATCAAAATGAGGAGGCTAGGATGAAGAGGGATGAAGTCAGACAGATACCAGCAGATGCAGAAAGAGCAACATGGGCACACTATACTGAGAAAAGGTACCAAGCCATGTGGCAATGCATAGATAAGTGATATGGGTCAATTTAAATGCAAGAATTAGCTAGTAATAAGCCTGATCTATTGAAGTATTATTTATAATTTTATACTAAGTTGCAAATTCAGTTATTTGAAAAGCAGGTGCTGGTTATTGGTTATTTGAGAATAGGCAATTGGTACAGAAAAACTGCACCTACAATTTTTCCAGTGGAAACATTAAAAAAATGTGTATTTACCCCAAATCAAGCAGAACTGATGAAAAAAGAAATAAAACTACCCAATTCTAGCTTAGTGAATCAGTGATTAATTTTTTGGAGTGATTTTGAGTATGAGTAAAAGTTACTTACAGGAGCATGCATGACTAGTAGGTGCTTCAATCATCAAACAGTTTGCTCCAGTGTTTAGGACAATTTATGAAGAGTGCAAAATGTACAGGTATTTCTTCTAATTGGTGTCTTTGATCTAGCAATTCTTTGCTCTATCAATCATTATTATTTAAATAATTATGAGAAAGGGCTTTTGGAATCTAATGAACTTCAGGAACTTCTTTAGTTCTTTATATTTTGTTAACTCCTCAAATCGTTTGACCATCTGTCCTTCCTCTGGAGGAAATGTTTCATTTCACAACACCTCCCGTAAGAATTATAACATTGTAAGAATCTGTACTCAAGAAATTCCCCAGAGTCTTATTCTATCAGTAACTGATTTCAACATAGTTACGCATTCTAAGTACCCTTGCTTACTATTGAAAATAGAAAGGACAACTGTTTCATTTATTTCTTAATTTGTCCTTGAGTTGTACAGGAAAGGTAGGGAACCAGGAACTGCTAAGAGAGAAAGAGAGGGGAAGATTAAAATGTAAATGATGAAAAGAAGGAATGGGGGAAGGGGTAGTGGAAATAGGAGGGGGCAGAGAAAAAAAAAGAAGAAAAGTGAAGAGGAGAAAAGCACCACTCTTGGCTTGAAACAAAACCTAAGAAATCACCAACATAAAGCTCATAGCAGTTCTGTGGATAATAATGCAGATTAGGTATGTGCTTTGTACTTAAAACTATAATTTCAGGCAGATCTGAAGAGGGAAAGAATAAATAAGAATTACGGCAGTAGAGGCATTTGAGCTGTGGGTATGTTATAAGAATTATTAAAGTCCACAATTTTACATAACTGTACTGCTGACAGGTTTGCAGTTTCAAATTCCAATTAAATAAATTCTATGATTTTTCTTTTTCTTTGGTTGAATTTAAGATATATGAAGGCGGTTTCAAATTATTTTTATGTCTTTTAAAACCATTTTGTTCAATCCTAGCCCCTTAAAACAGATGAAATTAGAAAACTACATCACTAAGAAATAAAACCAAGTCATAAAATAGTTCAGCTGCAAACACCCAATCATAGCTGCCTGCTGAAATACCTAACCCTTTCTTTACTCTCAATGTTCAGGGAAATTTCCAGTAAATACACTGGTAAAAGCAATTTGGTTAACAACAGATTAATGAAAACAAAGCATTCATCAAATGAGAGTGTTTTTAATATGAGAGCTTTCATGGAAGGATACCTTTTAGTCAATGGAAAACATTTAAGTGTTTTTTTGTAATAAGCTTTCTAAGCTGTCACAACAATCTTTTAAATGTGTATAGACAATTATGAATCTATGAAAATATTTTCATGACATTTTAATTACTACTTTAATCCATAGATAATTTTTCAAACGTGTCTGTAGAAATGAATGTTCTAAGCATTAAAACTTTTTTGACTGAATGCTGAAAAATCTAGAGCTTTACAATACTTAAAACTATAATTAGCATCTATAACAATTACTATTATCATTATATTTTAATGTCAATGTGCCACAAGTTAGAATCACCTGAGTCCTCTTCCTTCTCTGAGACTTTCAGTGTGCCCACACTTTTCCATAATGATACCTGAGCCTTGGCAAGAAAAGTCATGATTTAGATGTTGCACCCAAGGCTGAGAACTCTGTACTAACTTGTTCTCTGACGTTGACCAATTGTATGACTCTGTGCTAGGTGCCATCTCCTAAAAAATCAAGTTTCTCTGATGATGTTAGAAGGATGCTTGATGGTAACTTTTATGACTGAGGTGATAGTTAATTTAAAAAAAAATCAGGTTTTAATTTAGTGCTAGTAAATTCATAGTTATTAGAGGAGAATTAAAACTTTTAATTTACTAAAACTGTATAATCTCTAAAAGCAATTAATAGACATTTGTCTTTATTATATGTACAGATAAGTATAGACTTTACCCCTCATCAAGGAAACTTCTTTTTGTAAAACTTGGCAAGCACTACCAAAAATTACAACAAATCAAAATGCAGAACTGTTGTGCCCAATCTCAGTGGATACATCTGCAACATAATATGGAAAAGGGACAGAAAAATTGTAAGATCCAGAGGATTGGGAGGATTGTTGTGGGACTGTGTCCCATAGCAATGCTCAAAGCTATACACATAAAGCCTCACAAACATGATTTCTCAAATATGAGTTGAACAAGAATGACATCAATGAACACAGCAAAATAGACCTGCAAAAACCTATAAGGTCTCAACCCTACATGAAGAACTCTAGGCAACAAAGCAAAGAACGTGTTTTCCCCAGGGAAGATCACATCAATTGGTTGTCCAGTGCCATATGGACATTCCTGAGAACATACATACAAATAGCTTCATACGACTGAGCATGTTACATTTACAAAAATGTATATACATATTGTCTTCATTAGGATTTCTATTGCTGTAAAGAGACACCATGACCACAGCAATTCTTATAAACAAAAACATTTAATTGGGGTGGCTTGTAGTTCAAAGGTTTAGTCCATTAACATCATGGCAGGATATGGCTTTGTGCATGCAGACACGGTGATGGAGAAGGAGCTGAGAGTCCTGCATCTTTATCCAAAGGCGATAGGAAGTAAACAAAGACACTAGGCATAGCTTGAGCATAGGAGACCTCAAAGCCACTCCCACAGTAACACACTTCCTCCAACAAAGCACACCTCCTAGTAATGTCACACTCTATGAGCTTATTAGAGCCAATTATATTCA
Source organism: Peromyscus leucopus (assembly GCF_004664715.2). Taxonomy (NCBI): domain Eukaryota; kingdom Metazoa; phylum Chordata; class Mammalia; order Rodentia; family Cricetidae; genus Peromyscus; species Peromyscus leucopus. The sequence goes on along the minus strand of NC_051073.1, from coordinate 16,733,807 downwards.
AACCACAAACCAAACATATTTGTATCTCTCTCTCTCTCTCTCTCTCTCTCTCTCTCTCTCTCTATATATATATATATATATATATATATATATATATATATATATTCATGCAATAACACTGAACAAAGAAGGTCAAGAGGCAGGTGTATATGAAAGGGTTTAGAAGGAGAATGTTATAATTTAATTAAAATCTCAAAACTAAAAATTTTAAAATGCAATGAAAAATATCATAAATATATACCAGTCAATAAGAAAAAGAATATCGTTGTTAGAGGATAGGTTGGTGAAGTTTTGCATTCATGATTCAATAAGAAAGGCAAATAAATTTTAGCACAAAATCCTAGAATTACTGAGTATTGTCAAGAGACAAAATGTAAAGTTCTATAGGATAGAAAAATGGAAATAAATATTAAATGCATATACAATGTATTATATGTAATTATAACAAATATATTTCCAAATGTAGATAAAGAAAAAGATTTGAAGCATGTGAGGCATTTTCAACCTCAAGCAGGAACGGACAGAGAAAGACTTTATGATCTATTATGGTCAAGATATCAATAACACAAAGAGAAAAATTACTAAAAGCTTTCATGGAAAATTGTGAACTTATCTCCAAATGCAGAAACGTTAAAACAGCAGCAGACCTCTTATTAGCAAATGCCAAAGCCAGTAAAGAATAGAATGAGATACTGCAACTGCTGAAAGTAAATTACCGGAAACCGAGGACTGTTATATCCACCAAAGCTACATTTAAGTTTACACAGAAATCAGGACATGTGCAGAGAAGCACATGTTAAGACGGTATATAACCATCAAGCCAATACCACAGAAGATACCTAAAGAAATATTACATGCAGAATTGTCAAGGAAATCCCTAAAAGAAATACCAGTTCTAAGCCTCACAATACCCTAATCTGGAATCAGATTAAAGAAACAAAAAACCAAGACTGCAATAGCAGAAAAACATACACGTAGACCAATGGAATAGAGTGAATGACAAGACCTGTATTGGAGAAGGGATAGCCTCTTCTTTTTCTTATTAATTTTTTAAAATTTATTTTACACACCAACCACAGTTCCCCCAACTTCTTCCATCCCCCTCTTCTTTCTACCCACCCCCATCCACTCCTCAGGAAAGGTAAGGCCTCCCATGAGAATCCATGAGAATTAACAAAACATGGCATATCAAGTTGAAGCAGAACTAAGCCTCCAGCAGCAACACCACTCACTCCCCTCATCAAGGGGGAGGAAGGAATCCCATTATAGGGAATAGATTCCAAAGAACCAGCTCATGCAGTAGGGACAGATCCTTGTCCCACTGCTACATTTCTCACAAACAGACCAAGCTATAAAACTGTCACCCACATACAGGTGGCCTAGTTTGGTCCCATGCAGACTCCTTGCTATCAGTCTAGAGTCCCTGAGCTCCATGGAGCTGGGATCACTTGTCTGCTCTTCATGATGTTGATTCCCCTTGCTTATAAAATCCCTCCTCCCTCTCTTTAACTGTACTTCTGGAGCCAGTTGTGGTGTCACAGGCTGCTAGGATTTGCTGAAGGAGGCAGAGGCAGGAAGATCATAAGTTCAAGACCACCCTGGGCTGCATATTAAAGGGAAGTAGATGAGATCTCCTGGGTAAACTGAGGGTGGAGGGGGGTAGAGGGGAGAGGATAGGGGATGAGAACATGAGCGATCAGATGGTCGAGTTCAGGAAAGAATGGAGAGGGAGAGCCAAAAATGAGGTATCTGGATAGAGGGGGCTATTGTGAGTTTAGAGACAAACCTGGTGCCAGGGAAACCCCAGGGAATCTGCAAAGATGACCCCAGCTAAGACTCCTAGCAAAAGTGGAGAGGGTGCCTAAACTAGCCTTCTTCTGTGATCCTATTGGTGACTACACTAATTGTCATCATAAAACCTTCATCCACCAACTGGTGGAAAGCAGATGCAGAGATCCACAGCCAAACACCAGGCCAGGCTCCAGGCTAACCTCTTTAACAATTCTTTTTGAGGGAAATAGGGTATATTCAAGTAGAATGAAACTAGATCCATTCTTCTCTTCTTGGAAAATTCTATTCAAATTCAATTAAAAACCTTAATGTGAGACCCAAAATTTTGAAACTTCTCAAGAAAAATGTGAAGAAAATGTTTCAAGGTGTGTAAGCATGGTGTGTCAGAAGAAGGGCTCAAGCAGAATAAGAGGTGATATAAATCACTGAAGTGGGAGTGCATTAAATCATAAAGGTCCTGCATAGCCAAGAGGACAGCCACTAGAGTGAAGAAACAGCTTACAAAATGAGACAAAATTCCATCCCAATTACACATCAGTCAGAGATATAGAATACTGCCATAAAATATCTAAAAAAAACTAGTCAATAAATATACTAATTAACTGAATTCATGGTTTACAAAGACAGAAATATAAACAACCAATAAATATTTGAAAAATTCTTCCCTTCCTTAACATGCAGGAAAATATATATCATTTTTATTCTAAAACTTTTGGCAACTTCACATTGCATTTACCAACTTCAGTGTCTTTCATTTCAGTAGTTTTGGGAGGTGATGTAAACTTGCATGTACTCTTAAGACTGGATGAAGTAGGTCACTTGAGACAGTCATTCCTGTTTTGTAACCATAAGAAATCAAGCAGTTTTCTTTTCCCAGGTCCATTTTGGATGAAGCTTCAGCCTTGCCTTAGGCCCACAGCAATAGGGCAGCATGAATGTAGGCTGAAACCATAGACAAACATTATGAGCCCAAGAAAAATGTTTTCTTCTTAAGTCATTATATTATATATTTCCTCATAGCAAAGAAGGTCTAACTAGCATACATAGTAGCAAGAGTGTGGTCATGAAGCCTCAAGCCCTTTACATGTGAGCATAGTCCATTCTTGATAGTGACACCCTCATGATATGAACATCTCCCATAGGTTCAATGATGTGATATTAAGTATAAAGTTTCCATCACACAAACTCTGCTGACATATTTAAGTCATGCTAGTGTATGTCCATGGTTTACAGATGTAAATAATGCTTTCTGGATGTAAGTGTTCAGATTATCTGTGAAGTAAAGAAAATTATTGTTCTCTGAATTTTCTGGTCATTTACAAAGTGTTTTTTTTTTTTTTTCTCCACTAAACATTAGATTGAGTTCTACAGTATTTTCATTATTTTCCAGAACTCTCATGAGGTTGATACAGGAAGTTTTTAGGCATTTTTTTAACATTGCATAAGGAGGATCTACAGTTTTTCATCCACTGTTTCTGATATTTTGCAATGAAGGCCTAAAGCCTTCTAGCTACTCTTCTTCATAAGAAACTTTGAAGCAGTGTGACAATACTGACCTCCGAAATTCAGTATAAAAATACAAAATAGAACAAAAAAATTACTGACTTTAAATTTTATAAATAAAACAAGTTTAATAGTATTCGTGGTACATGGAATTAAATTTAGCAGGTTGCTCACACTCTGGAGCATTTCACAGATTTTATTTTTCAGCATCTGTGTCAGGTGCACGGGGAAGTTACGGTTACCACTCTGCCAGATAAAAAGGACTTGCGGTTCAGAGACAAAAAGCAATCTCCATAACTCTAAAATAATGAAATAAAATGTGAACATGTATATTGTGTGATTTCTACTTGTCAGCACATTTCGCAGCCACCTTCTCTAATTGGATTTGTCTCTTTCAATTTGCAAACTCAAATATTTAGTCAAAACTTTTCTGGCAGTTCTCGCAGAGCAGGCATAGGATACATTCAAGGGCCATAACCATCTTTATATGATCCTCGCTGTCTTCCTAGGCACTTAGTTAGCTGTGGAAGCATGAATGCTGGTTGTGTGTAGCTTAAGATCTGTTCCTTCCATCTACTCAAAATCAAGTACTCTGAATTCCTCCAGGTCCCTGCTCAACAACATAAAAGTCAGCTCCCAGCTTCGGACCAAAGCCAGAAACAAAGTGAGTAGCATAGTAATCTTACAAAAGGGTGGAATAAGCTGTGATTTGACCAAAGCAACAAGGAAAAGATTCAATTAAGCAGTACTGGTCACTCCCGATACATATGAGTAAATATTTCTAAATACAAAATTAGCATTTTCTCCCAATTTGGAAGCAGCCTTACCATTACCCCTTTTGGTAATCTTATTTTATGTGAAGTCATTTGGCTTAAGAATCACTTTAGAATTTCCCTTTTTTGCTTCTAGATAGGCACCAGCAGGACTTTTTATTGACTTGCTCTCACACACCACATAGCTTGCAGGCCTGACTGGCCAGTGAGCCTCCAGAATTAAGTGCTGTTTGCCCAACCAGTGCTGGGATTATAGATGGGTGTTTCTCTGTGCAGATTTTACATTTATCTGAACTCAATCACTTCATGCTTGTGCATAAATTTTACTGACATTCAATTCTCCAGCCCTATACTGTCTATTTTTGAGATCAGAAAATTGTTTTACTTTTAAATCATTCACTTTTAAAAATTTTATTTATAATATCCTATAAAATATTTTAATATTTTATGTTGGGGAACTTCATAATGCATGTAATGTGTTTTGATCAAATCCACCCCCAATTCACCTCTCTAATTCAAGTCCTAAGAGAAGTTTTCTAAAACCCTTTTCAGTTATATCTCTAATATTTCAAATATGATATCTTCAGGGAATATAAAATAAATGTGGTCATTGCGGTATTTCTCAGGATATCCAGTCTACTTTTATTTCATTTTGTTTATCTTTACTACCAATGGTCTTAATCAGTTATTTAACTAAAATCCTAAATTATTTTCTACACTCCAAATCCTAATTGAATTATTATTGATTAAAGCAAAGCCCATCAGGGAATGATTTCACTGATTAAAAAGAAAAATAATAATGCTCTTAGATTCAGTGAAATATATTTTTGTAGATTTTACTTATTAAAGTTCAATCAAACTGAATCACAAGGTATTAATGAGAATGTGTAAAATTTGATTTCTGAGTTCACTCTTGAGTAGCTAGAAAGTAGTTGGTCTTTGGAGGTTTTATTAAGCTTTTACAATATTGTGGATCCTAAAGTCCATTCATTTAAAAGTGTTTTAAGCTAAGTAGGTATAAATAATTTAAGAGACACAACAGCCATCCACAGGTACTCTGCTTGAATGTTTGGAACCAATTCTTAAGTGATTCTTCCTGAAGCTCCATTATGATGTTTCAAATTGGCAATGGGAAGCAGATAAATGGAAACAATAAGACTTACAAGAGTGAAGCATTTATGAAACCATATAACTGCCAAAGAACATTTTAAAGCACCTTAAATGAGCTGATTAATGAATAATTTAAAACCTCACTGTAGTTTGCTACTCCATGTTAAATGACCTTTGCCCCTTGGGCATCTGAAGCAGACAAGTTCAGCCTTAAACAATGTAAGTGGTACTTAGAATTCATATGCTCATCCTAATACATCTATTTTAAGACCCGATTGATGATTGCATTTATTTTCTGTCTCTATAGATTTCTTTATGTCCTTTCATAGAGAATGAATTACAACGTGAATATGAAAAATTAGAAGAGAAATAAGCTATGAGTGATCCTTACTAATACACACATTTGGCTGCATGCTCTAGCAGAAGTGGTAGCAGGTTGGATAATTCTTTTTTTATTTCTGCATGCCACACAATTTTTAGCTTTTCATTTTTCTCATGTGTTCTGTAGATTTCCTAGTTTTTATTTTTTTTCTTTTATTGAATGTAGATATTTTTTCATACAATATATTCCAGTTACTTTCTTCCCTCCCCATCCTCCTCCCAGTTCCTCCTGACCTATTCTCCCATCCATATCCACATCATTTCTGTCGCTCTTTAGACAATGAACAGGCATCTAAATAATAAAACAAATTATAACAATATAGAACAGATTGGAATAGGACAAAATAAATAAACAAAAGGCAGATTGCCAAGGAAGAAGCATAGGAAATACACATAGAAATCACATAAAAACACAAGACCAGAAGGTATAATATATATGCAAAGGGCCTGTATGTCTTAGTTAAAAAAAAAAAAAAAAAAAAAAAAAAAAAAAAAAAAAAAAAAAAAAGTACCCTGACTCAACATTGTGAAGCAGAGAACCTCCACACATGAATTTCCTAATGAGCAACCATGCTGTTTTCCATACTGGCTGTACAACTTTGTACTCCCAAAAGCAATGGGTGAGTATTCCCTTTACTCTACCTCCTGACCACATGAACTGTCACTTGTTTTGTTGGTCTTGGTCATTCTGATGGGTGGAAGACGAAATCTCAAAGTAGTTTGGATTTGCATTTCCTTGGTGACTAAGCATGTTGAACACTTTTTGAATGTTTCTAAGCCATTTAAGTTTCCTTTACTGATAGTTAACTGCCCAGTTCTGTACACCAGGAGATAGTAAGTTTATTGTTGTTTCTGTTATTAATATCCAGTTTTAATCCAAAGTGCTCACATAGAATTCTGCGTGTTATTTCAAATTTCTTGTATCTGTTGAGACTTGTTTTATGTCTTAGTATGTGCTCAGTTTGGGAGAAAGTTCCATGTGATACAGTGTGTTGCATGGAATATTCTGAAATATTTGTTAGGTTTATCTGGTTTGTGACGTCAGGGATCTCCAACATTTCTCTGTTTAGATTTTTCTGGATGAATGGTCTGTTGGTGAGAGTAGGACACTAAAGTCTCCCACTAACAGTGTGTAAAGTTCAATATGTAATTTCAGTTATAGTAGTGTTTCCTTTATGAACTTGGGCAACTTGTGTTTTGTTCATAGATGTTAAGAATTACAATATCCTTTTGGTGGATTTTTCCTTTGAGGAGTATATAGTGTACTTCCCTATCTCTTCTGATTAGTTTAGGTTTGAAGTCTATTTTGCCAAATATTGAAATGGTTGCACCAGCTTGCTTCTTAAGTGCATTTGCTTGGATTATTATTTTTCATTTTTTGACCCTAAGGGGATGTATATCCTTGGTGTTTAAGTGTATTGCTTAGATGCTGCAGAAGAACTGATGCTGTTTTCACAACCACTGTGTTTATCTCTGTCTTTGTATTGGGGAATGGAGAACATTGATGTTGAGAGTTATCAATGAACAGTGTTTATTGATTCTTGTACCTTTATTGTTGTAATGTGGGTTCCCACCTTTTTTGTTTTGTGGATTTGATATTTATTCCTTGTGTTTTATTGGGTGTGGTTGGTTAACCTCTTTCAGGGTAAAGTCTTCCTTCTAGTGCCTTTTTTAGAGATGGGTTTTTAGACAGATACTGCTTGAATTTGGTTTTCAGTCACAATCTAATGTGTTGAAAGTTTTGTTAGGTATAGTACCCTGGGCTGGTATCTGTGGTCACTGTCTCAAATATCTGTATAGGCCCTTCCAGCCATTAGAGTCTCTCTTGAAAATTCAGGTGATTTTTTTGGACAGTTCTGCCTTTATATCTTCTTTGTTCTCTTTACCTGCAGCTTTTAATAATACTTTTCTGTACATTTAGTGGATTGATTATTATGTGCTGAGGGAAAGTTTCACTTTTTTCCAGTCTATTTGGTGTTCTGTATGGTTATGGTACATTTGTAGGTCCCTCCTACTTAAGTTTGGGAAATGTTTTTCTGCTATTTTCTTGAAAATGTTTTCTATATTTTGATCTGGATTTCCTCTTCTTCTTCTGTTCCTATTATTTGTAATTTTTGCTGTGGAATAATCCTCTTGTACACTGTAAAGATCTGTCACTTAAATTGGTTTAAGAAATGATTGGCTGGTAGCCAGACAGAAATTATAGGCAGGACAGCTAAGCTAGGAGAATGATGGGAAGAAGAAAGGCAGAGTCAGAGGAGATGCAAGCTAGCCACCCCGGGAGCAGGATGTATAGAGAATGAGGTAACAAGCCATGGAAGCACAGATAAGAAATATGGGTTAATTTAAATGTTGTAGATGTTGAAGTACCAGCCCTCAGGCCCTACCCAGAGTCCTCTGATAAATGCTTCTCAGGAGTGAGGGAAAAATATTTCTATAATAATTTCACACACAAAGGCCAATGCTCTTCCTTCTATGTGCTCTTTATTGTTGTGTTCTTATTTCTGATTCTCTTGTCCTAATTGTCTATAATTTCTTAGCTCTAATTCTCTGTTTCTATTCTAATTATTCCTAGTTTCTTATTCATCTTTACTTTTCTATTCATCTTTATTTTTCTACATCTTTATTCTACTACATCTCTATTCTACTACCCATTTCAAATTCCCAATTTATATATATATATATATGTAACTTATTAGTAAAAACTACAAAGAAAACTCCCAGGGAAAAGCATTCTAATAAGAATCACACTTGGCAAAGACTTTGTCAGCTTCATTGGTGACTAACAGCAGCTGTAGGTTGTAAAAAGTTCTGGTTATCTCTTGATGGGGTAGCTACAAGGGTACAAGGGAAGAAACTAAACCAATGAGAGATTTCAGGAAAAGGCAAAGAATATGTGTACTATTTCATGTGATTAATAATATCTGGACATGGTTAATCAGTTAACAAACTTTTTCTGTTAATAACCTGAATCTCAGGACCTATACATAGTGTACTGAGCCTACAATCTTGCATTAGAAACTGGTGTAGGAACAAACACAAAGTGTTAATTGTGTTTTGGATCAGATTGGGGAAATGATGGTGGAGGAAACTTAAGGCAACATAGGTGATACTGATCTCTTGAAGGACTAAAATATGAGGCCAGACACCTACACGATCACTTGCAGTTCACTATAATTCTTCTGAAGAGTTTTGGTCCAACAAGGCCAACTGCAATTCTGCTCTGTGAAAGTTCCACAAGGACTCTTAGTTTGGCCAATTTGCCCTGTTAGTTGACTAAGAATAGAGAACAAGACCTCTAAGTGTCTACAATCTACATGGAAAAATAGATATAGTTATGAAGCATATTTTAGTATATTTCTTTTAATCAAAATTATACAGTTAAATGAGAAACCATCTTCTTGACCATCCACAATTATGTGTGCCCATAAAGTTGAGATATAATCATGAGATTACGTGTACACATTACATGGAAAGGCATGGTAAATGGGGAGATATCATGCTCTTACGGAAGGAATGCAGTTCTTAGGGAAGAAATGAAGTGGCACATGAGAGAAATGCAGACAAGGAGCAACTGGTCATTTATAGTCAGTAACCTCACAGCCTTGCCAGATGGGGCTGCCCATCAAAGATTCATTCATTTGGTGGGCTGACATATGAAAACCAGTTATCACCTGCTGTAAACTCCCACAGCCATTGACAAAATGTAAGAGTCAGGTAGTAACAAGCCTTAGCTAATGACCAAGCACTTAAAAGTGATCTTAAATCTCTGAGTCAGTTATTTGGGAAGCAGCTGGTTTTTATTTGGGAGTCAGCAGGTGGGACAGGGCAACTTCCACCTATAAATGGCACATTTGATGTTGGGTGTAGATCCACAAAAGAACTAAAAAAGCTTTTGTTTTCTTTTCTTTTTTTTTTTTTTTTTTAACAGTTCTAAACACAAAAATGGATCCAGATGCAGCTTTCTAGTCTCACAGACTCACACCTGCCACATTACAGAGAAGTGGATCCCAATAGCTGCCTGGGAGACAGAGCCACCTGCCAAATGCCAAGAGCCTAGCAGTGTGGCAGGTTCCTGCAGTGTCTCACATGGGTCACACTACGGAAAGGCTTCTTCCAGCCAGTGCCTGTAGGCTTGAGACCTCCACCAGCACTCTGCTTTGAGGGTGTGGGGACTTTGCTCATGCAGACAGAAAAGGTTACAGATATGCAGTAAACACAGATTCAGACAGAAAAAGTCTTAAATTGGTCACAGTGTGTTTGAAAATGTGCATTGGCTTGTGAAAAGAAAAAGGGTATATAAAAATAGTTTAAAAATCATGTGGTAAATTCTTTAAAAGGGAAAAAAGTAATATAAAAAAGCCACATAAAGATGAAAAATACACAGAGAGTTTGGATCTTGTATGTTATTGTGTGTTGTCTTTAATTTTTTGGCTGCTGGGGCACACTGGATTGTGAGAACTGCTAGATTAAATTAATCTATATATGTTAAAAATGTCTTGACTTCAAAATTTAAGTCAAAAGATGTATTGCTTTGGGAGAAAGGTTATGCTTTTATTTCACAGCAAATGAGAGGTTGTGGATTCATTCAGGGTTAAAAAAAAAAAAAAAAAAAAAAGATTTGATTGATGAAGACTCCCTGAAAAAAATCTTACTTCAAACAAATAAACCTAAAAGGACTACAAGACTTGTGGTGTATGTTTTACCTGTTGAAACAGGTAACAAAATGTCATATATGACTGACTTGTGTACAATGCATAGTCTATATTTATATTGATACAGATGTATATATTACCTTTAAAAGTTTATAAGTTTTCAGAACAAGGGGATCAGACACCAATAAAAATGGATCGATCATTTGATACAGGATCCAGAACAGATTCAAGCCTACTGACTGTGATGATCCAGCCTCACAGAATACTCCAGCAAAGACCTAGCAATTATCCAGATTTTCTCAAGGTTCTCTCAAAGATTACCTGTGCCACCAGATAACAGGAAACAGTCTATAAAAAACAACATCCATATTCCCAAAAATTTTGGTTATAGATGTTTGTTATCATTTAAGTGGGGGTTGATGCAAGTTGTTATTGGTAATGGTCAGGAAGAAAGCTAAACAAAGAAGATTAGATTCAAGGATATCTTTCTGAAAAGAAAAAAGCGAGAATATAGAAATGATAGGATAATGCCAAATGATGGCGGCACATAACTTTAATCCCAACACTCAGGAAGCAGAGGCAGGTGGATCTCTATGAGTTTGAGGCTAGCCTGGTCTACAGAGCAATTACAGTACAGGCTCCAAAGCTACACAGAAAAACCTTGTTTCAAAAAAATTTTTTAAAAAGATAGGATAAGAGGGTAGACTATTAAATTGAGTTTTATACCAAAAAAGCAACTTCTAGTATTAAATATTTTTCAATGGTATGAATATTTGTATATTAATATAAATTAAAAATTAATTTTGTTATACTATATGTATGTTTTTACTCTTATTTGAGTTATTGTACATATGCAACTTATTTAAAAATGTAATGTATAACTAAGAAATACAGACTAATAGTCATCTATAATAGTCAGACTTATAGTTCAGTATGTTTTCAAGGTCATCCACAAATATATTTAGATAGATAGATGATCTTCATACACTTCATGGACCTACAGAGTATGGCATTAAATATGTTTAATAACCTAAGACTTTTCATGACAGTGAGACTTGTCCACTCCTGACAAAACCAATCTGTTTTAGAGAAGATGATAGACACTCATGTGGATTTTGTTTTCTTTATGACAAAAGTAGCCATCTGGCCAAAGAAACTGCCCATGCCTTAATTGTTAACAATATACTATCCAAACTGGACCAGCAGAATGTAAGAAAGGCAACTGTCAGCCGGGCGGTGGTGGCACACGCCTTTAATCCCAGCACTCGGGAGGCAGAGCCAGGCCGATCTCTGTGAGTTGAGGCCAGCTGACTACAAGTGAGTCCAGAAAGCGCAAAGCACACAGAGAAACCCTGTCTCGAAAAACGAAAAAAAAAAAAAAGAAAGGCAACTGTCAAACTTTGCCAAGATAGGTAGGACAGTCCTTTAGAATTCCCTACTTCACAGGAAAGTATTTCAGATATGTTGAACTTATAATTTTTCTTAGTTGTGATAAAAAGCAAATTAGATATAAAACATTATACCACCAAGATAAAATAGATAACAGGATATTTTTTTCTAATTTTGCCAAATACAAATTAACTGGATATTGTAATTGTAGTTCTTATTTGATAACATTTTTTGTTGTATGCAATTTTAATATGTTAAAGTTAAAAACCTTCCTTTTCATTAGACAAAAATGTGAAAATGCTATGGAGTAATCCTCTTGTGTACTGTAAGGATTTGTCACTCAAATGGTTTAATAAAACATGATTGGATGGTAGCCAGACAGGAATTATATGTGGGACAACCAAACTAGGAGAATGATGGGAAGAAGGGCAGAGTCAGAGGAAATGCCAGCTAGACACTGAGGAAGCAGGATATGTGTAGCAATCCATGATCCATGAGACAAAGCATAGATAAGAAACATGGGTTATTTTAAATGTAAGAATTGTGTAGTATCAAGCCTAAGCTATCAGCTGAAATTCATAAGTTATACTAACTCTCCAAGTTAGTCATTTGAGAAGTGGCTGTATGTTATTTGGGAGCAAGTGGTTTGGACAAGGAAACATCCACTTACAACATTTTTCTTTCTTCACAGTATCCCAAATTTTCTGGATGTATTCTACCTGGAGTGTTTTTATTTCTGTTGGTGAGGTTTGTCTCTGAGGTTCCTGATTGAGTTTGTAATTTTTCATTTCCAGATTTCTCTCTTTTGGATTTTCTTTACTGATTCAATTTCCACTTCCAGGTCTTTAACTGTTTTATTTATTTGCTTCTCCTCTTTATTTGCATTTTCATTTATTTCTTTAAGAGATGCATTCATTTCTTCTTAAGGACCTCTAGTATTATCATAAAAGATATTTTGAAATCCCACTCTTATGCTTTTGTGTTTTGAATTTCACAGGGTTTACTGTGGTAAGGTTGCTGGGCCATAGTGAATGCTTAATTTTCCTGGTTGTTTTTTCTTCTTATGCTAGTTTCTAGGCATCTCTGTTTGGGATGGTTGTAATTCTAGGTGTTGATATCTGGTCTTGTACTTCTTGAGTTGGTACTTTGTTCTTTAGTTTTTGTTGCCCTTTCTGTTCTTAGGAGAGGGTGGTGGCTGTGGGATACCTAATGGAGGATAGTCTGAAATTCTGTCATGTGTGGCCACTGAGGGTTCCAGATAGAATGTGTTTCTAAGTGATACTTAAGAATGTGCATGGGCTGAAAGGGATATGTGTGTGAGTTAAGAGGTAGGAAAGTAGGTTGTGCCACCAGAATCTGCTTAATATCCTGGGAATGGGGACAGTAAGGGAGGAGAGGCCACAATAGCTGGTGTTTTTCAAAGCTGGGGATGAGACTGGCTGAGAGTTGAGGAAAAGAGAGAGTTAAGATCTAAAGATTGTCTACCTGCTTTCTTGGACTGTCTGGTCTTCCCTGGCTGGCTTGGTCAGTGGATAGCCTGGAATATCTGAAGGAGTTGACAACTGAGACAAAGAGAAGGGTACTGAAGAAGGCAATAGGAGATTATTTACACGATTGGCTAGAGATGGGAAGAGAGAGGAAGGGGAGGACACAGCAGGCTGTCTGTTACAGAGCTTAGGATGGGAGTGGGGTATTGGTGTTGGAGAAAGAGCAGGGATAGTTAAGATCTGAAGATTGTCTGTTCGATTTCCTGGCCTTCCAGATTCCCTGAACAGCCCACATTTCCTCTCTTCTGTAATAATTATTTATATCTTTCATAAAAAAAATCACATGGTTCACCAAATTTGTGAAACTTGTTTATAATAATCAATATTAATAATCAAGTTCTTGTATAATGTGCTCAATGGTATTACATATACAATACCAAAGCTCATTGAAACTTGGTAATCAGTGTAATGAGAACCACATATATTCATTAATATATCAAATCTCACCCAGTAATGTGTTTTCTTTTTTACATCAGGGACTGTAAACATGAATTATTTAGTGTCACATTGGAAATAACAGAATACCTTGGATATAGCATAATGAATTCTTACACAATTTTGATTTGTGTGAATGCAGTGTTCTGAAATACTAATTAACCATTCAGAATAAGTGGCCTGGAACTGTTTGCAGCTTATTTATAAATATACTCTGATATTAGCCCATATTAAAATGATTTTAGTTGGGATAGCAAGGCTAAAAGGGCTGAGAGGGAAATTAGAAGAAGAGCACAATAACTAGATTGTATATTATTCTTGCATAAAATTGTCAAAGAACAAAAGTATTGTTAAATAATATTATACGCAAATGAGCCATCGTTATTATATACTTTGTAAAATTATACATTTAAATGGGATCTCTTCAATACTATATTATCACTATATAAGGGGCTGGAGAGAGAGCTCAGCAGTTAAGAGCACTGACTGCTCTTCCAGAGGACCCTGGTTCAATTCCCAGTATCACATGACAGCTAACACCTATCTGAACTCCAGTATACAACACCACTATGTTAATTATAATATCAGACAAAAGAAATGGATAAAACTACAATGAAACAAACAAACACTTTATACCATTCCATAATATATTTGAAATATTAACAGCCAGTCTTCCTATGGTGGTCCTTTCTCTGGGAGAGTATCTTCTACATGATAACTGACTTTAATTTATTAAAGTCCCCAACAGCTTAACTACTTCTAAAACACCAGACACTTGTTAGAGAATAAGCAGCCTCTGTCCTATTTCTTTCATTGGCTCTACTTTTAAATTCCTGGTAGGGCAAGTTATTGTTCACCCTACTTTCAACAAGAAATAACCTCTACAGGGCTACAATTCTCTTCTACGGGAGTAGAGATTGGATACATGAGTATTTATTGCAGTTAGGGACCTAAAAATTTTAAAGAGGCCATTTACCAAAGCTGGCTGTTAAATGACCTCATTCTCCATTGAGTTTGTCATTGAGTGCTGCACTAGGACTATGAAAGGTATAATGTGTTTCTTGCCTGTGTGTAAACTTCAACAGTAAAATGCATTGCACCTGAGTAACTCATGTTATTTGTTTATTAAATGCTATCTCCTTTAGATTTCATCAAAGTAAGAAAATACTTTTATCAGACATTGGATGAGAGTTCTATCATGACAGCTAGGGTGTTCTGCCATCTGGTCACCAGAACAGATGCAGACATCCACGGCTAAGTCCCAGGTGGAGCTCTAGGAGTCCATCGATGAGAGAGAGGAGGGATTGTATGAGCGAGAGTTATTGAGACCACGATTGGAAAAGCACAGGGACAAATAGCCAAACTATTGGAAATGCATGAACTGTGAACCAGTGACTGAGGAGCCCCCGTGGAACTGGACCAGGCCCTCTGGATAAGTGAGACAGTTGATCAGCTTGAACTGTTTGGGGAGCCCCCAGTCAGTGGAGGCAGGACCTCTCCTTGGTGCCTGAGCTAGCTTTTTGGAGCCTGGGGCCTATGCTGGGACACTTTGTTCAGCCTTGGTGTAGGGAGAAAGGGACTGTACCTGCCTTGGCTGAGTCCATCAGGCTGGACTGACTCCCTATGGGAGACCTTGCCTTGGAGGAGGTGGGAATGGGGGGTGGATTGGAGGAGAGGGCTAGCGCTTTTGAGGAGGCTGGACAAGGGGCTGATAGGTGAAATTATGTTAATTATAAAATAAAAATATTAAAAAAAGAAAATAATTCTATAAATGGTCTCAAAAGAACTGTAATTTAGAACACTAACATACAGGTTTTCTTCCAATGATGACAGTGATCAGAACTCATTGACCTGCACAGGATGCAACTATGTGAGGTCCTAAGCTTAGAAGTGTCTCTGCATTACTTCTTGTTCTTCAGTCATATTTTTAGCAATTTCTGAATGAGAAGTCATACATTTTATTTTGTACAGCATTTGAGTTCATGGATTACAAGAATCCAAGAAGTTTAGGCTTCTCAAAGTGGTAATTTAATACAATAAGTATCCATATTTTAAATTCTTTGGATAGACATTGAAGGATTTTGATGCAGCAGACTATGTTACATTCTTAGTGCAGTAGCAGTGTGCAAACTTCATTCACCCAATCAAAATGTTTCATGGGAGCACAGTCTTTGTAACTATAAATTATAACACTGTCCATAGTGACTATTGTTTAGGCATGAATGTTGAGAAAGAATGTTCACTTTCCTCTGGGCCAAGAGATCTTGTGGTTAAGTATGAAATAATGAAGCAGCATGAAGAGAACTCTCAAGAAGAAAAATGCTGTCTTGAAAACCAAATGGACACTAAAAGTAGTGGCATAATTGCAGATAAGTGCAAGCTCATCAATATTTACTTGAAAAAAATTGTACTAAAAGGGCTTAAGAAAAATTTGGTTCTCTCTTGTATGAGAACACACATCTTTAACTATAGCACTTAGAATTCTGAGGAAGTATCATTGAAAATTTGTGATAAGCCTACACACAAAAATATTGAAAGAAAAAAAATGAAGGAAAGGAAGGAAGGCAAAATAAGAAAAATGTAGTTGAACTGGGGATTGAAACTTTTTTATTCCTATTGTAATATAAATAAACAAACTACATCAGGTGTACAGTTGGTTGTATTATAGACTATTGAGCTTCATAGAAATCTATGTCACATCTGAAAACAGAGTAAGCAGAATTTAAAGTTCACTCTTATTGATACAAACTCCAAGAGGATTGTTACAATAATTTTGCAATTATAGATGAATATGACTGCTATGGAATAATTCTCTCGTATACTGTAAAGATTTGTCACTTGAATTAATTTCAGAAAATGCTAATTTGCAAGTAGCCAGGCAGGAAGCATGGTGGGGCGATCAGACTAGAGAATTCTGGGAAGAGGAAGGGTGGAGTCACAAGTCACCAGCCAGACACAGAGCAAACAAGATGAGAATGTCATACTCAGCAAAGCCATGTGGCCAAATGTAGATATGGGTTAATTTAAGTGTAAGAGTTAGTAAGTAATATGCCTGAGCTATGGGCCAAACATTTATAAGTAATACTAAGCCTCTGAGTCAATTATTTGGGAAGTGGCTTCTGGGATTTTGGGAGTTGCTGACAGGCCAGAAACCTCCACCAACATGTGGAGGGGGGGGTTCAAAGATTTGGCAAGAATTTCCACATAAAACCCGAGAAAGCTTAAAAAAGGGATTCTGGACACATAACAGAGTCATTCACAGCTTCTTGGTAACTGTCTTCTCTCTGGTAGGTTCTGTTTGCTGGCAGAGAGCAGAAGTGAGGCTCCTTTAAAAGATGGTTTCCTGACTCAGTGGTAGTGGGAAAAATGCACAATTATTTTAAGAGGCCTTATTGCCAAATACTTATATGGTGTTTATGAGCAGCTGGCAGAATGCTACTCAGTGTAGTATGACCCCCAAAACTTCTCAAAGTTGGAGTGGTAAACATGGCTTTCAGAGCTGGCAGTAAATGTTCCTCCACCAGGAGACTAGACTGTCAGGGAACCAAGGAATGGGGTGGAGTCAGCCAGCAAAGCCTCCACTTTATTCCTAACAACTCCTTTTTAGAAGTTTAAATGCTCACGTGCTCAGAAAAAGATAGAGATATGCAGTAAAGACAGATTCAGATAAAAAATAAAAACCTCTAAAGGGTTCACAGTGTGTTTAAAAATATGCGTAGTCTTGGGAGATAAAAAGAGAAAGTATAAACAGTCATAAAAAAGAAATATGTAATTTTTAAATAATAAAGTCCTTAAAAAGGGAATAATGTAATATAAAAAGTCATGTAAAGATGGAAAATACATAGAGAATATGGATACTGAATGTCACTGTGTTGTCTTTGAATTGTTTGACAGCTGAGGAAGGAGCAACAGCTGCTGAGAGACATTTGATTATGAATGTTGCTGGGTTCATCCAACCTATGTATTTTGAAAGTATCTTGACTTCAAAATTTAAGTCCAAAGATACGTTACTTTGAAGAAAGGTTGTGCTTTTACTTCCATAGGAAATGAGAAGCTATGGATTCATAGTCTGATAAGAAAAATCAGATTTGGTTGAGAAAGACCCCTCTGAAAAATCTCCAATGGGAACAGATAACTAAGAGGATCCAATGTTTCAGAGCATCTCTGTTGCAATTTTCTCTGTGTTCTGCATCTAAAACAGATTCAAGGCTGCTGGCTGAGATGATCTGGCCTCACAGACTACTCCAGTCAGGACTTGACCATAATCCTAAATTTTCTCAGGGTCTCCATAAGATTAACAGCACCCCCAATCAGAAGGAAGTAGCTTAGAAAACTATGCCCACATTCTCAAAAAAATGGATTATGGATATTTTTCTTTGTTTAGGGGCTTTGACTACAAATTGTTATTGGTCATAAAATGTAATAAATAATTAAGAAATACAGATTAATAGTCATTTATAATAGCAAACTTATAATTATGTTAGGTATATTTTCAAGATCATACAGAGATATATTTCAGATAGATAGGTAATCTTCAAACACTTCAAAGACCTACAGAATATGGCATTTTAAATGTTTTAAGAACTTATAATTTTCTTTCAGTGAGACATGTCTGATCCTGTTAGCACCAATTGTTTCAGAGAGGATGCTGATCAAAGGACCTCCATATCAAGTTTGTTTGTTTATGGCAAAAGCTATAAATGTGAGTGAAGAAACTGCCCTAGCCTTGGCTGCTGATAGTATGCTATCAAAATTGGACAAGCAGGACACAAAAGAAAGTGGCTGCAGAACTTTGCCAAGACAAGTAGGGACAGTCCTTCAGAAATCCTGCTTCGAAGATAAGTCTGTCAGATATGTTAAGTCTGTAGGCCAAAGATGGAATACCCAACATTACAGAGAAACTTTGGGTGACCATCCAGACAGCTTTAAGTCCTTATCATTAAGTAACAATTCACCCTTCTTGGGTCTTTGATGGAGTTGAAGACTAAATAGTTATAATTGTAGTTTTTCTTAGTAATAATAATAGTAAATTAGAAACAAAATTTTACACTCACCAAGATAAAATAGATAATTAAGTATTTTCTCTAATTTTGTCAAACCTAAATGTATTTGATAGTGTTACTGCAATTCTTACTTAATTGTTGTTTTTGTGTTACTATATTAATTTTAAAGCCTTCCTTTTTTATTAGACAAAAAGTGGAAATGCTATGGATAATGCTCTTGTACACTGTAAAGATTTGTCAGTTGAATTGCTTTAATAAAATGCTGATTGGCAGTAGCCAGGCAGGAAGTATATATAGGTGGGGAGACCAGACTAGGATAATTCTGGGAAGAGAAAAGATGGAGTCAGTAGTCACCAGCCAGACTCAGAGGAAGCAAGATGAGAATACTGAACTGAGAAAAGGTACTAAGCTATGTGGCTAAACATAAATAAGAACTATGGGTTAATTTAAGTGTAAGAGCTAGTTAGTAATAAGCCTGAGCCATAGTCTGAGCATTTGTAAGTAATATTAAGCCTCTGAGTCAATTATTAGAAGGCAGCTGCCTGAGTATTTGGGAGTTGCTGGTAGAACAGAAACTTCTGCCTACATATGACATCTCTGAGATGTTTCAGCCATCACTATGATCTCCTACTTCATTGTATAAAATTGCTTTATTAGAACTGGTTATATAATAAAAACCTGTTTCACATTATTATAGCTATATTCCATCAGGAAGAGTCTTAGGATGTTAGTTAACATTGCTCAACACTCAAATTGAGCTCTAGGCTCACCCTTTTATTATAGCTCAAAGTACGAGTTTATGTTCTGGAATTGTGTCAGGCACTGTTTAATTGACAATGACGTAGTGAAAGAACAATTTTGATTTTAGGAAAGATCTAATTATTGCTTCAAGTCAGGAGGCTAGAGTTGTAGTTGCAAAGAAAGATAAAGAAGAAAAATGCTATCACTAACCAATATAGTACATCCACAATTAAAAAGAAAACAACACTTTTTTTCCAATGCACTTACTAACCTAATTATAGATTTCATATTTCAAGGTTGGCAATGTGGCTCAGGGGTGAAGGGACTTAGTGCAGGATTGATGACCTGACTTCATCCATTGAATGATCGTAGCCGAAAGAGAAAAATTCCTAAAGTTATTCTCTGACCTCTACAAATATGCTTTATCATATGCCCATGTACACACACAAACACACACATATACACCAACCTGTACACATATGCAGAATCAATAAATATAAAACAAATTTAAGAAGTCATATTTCAACATTGCCTATGTTCATTAAATTTGGACTGGAAAAGCTATGGTTGTATTTTCATTTTCATGTAGAAAATTCTGTTCAAAGTATATTCTGTGGATTCAAGGACATATTTTGCAGAAAATTTACTAACAAAAGATGTGACATTTTAATGATCCTTCACATCTGTTTCCTGGAAACTCATTGCCCTTTCAAAGTTGTGGTGTGTTTTACCGTTGTGTCCTGAGGCCTTGTTTACACTTGAGGCTACTGTCTGAGTTTTTTGAGTGATAGAAATATCAGCATCCATAAAACTCAACTTGACAAACTTTGAATGCCTTGACATTTTTAACTATGTGGCCAATTACTGATCAACTTAAAGTTGTGTTTCAGGAAAAAAAAAAAAAAAGTATTGTGATAGAAACAATTAAGAGTGATACTTGGCAGCACATGAGTTATAGCTCTTATTCTGTTCTGAGAAATATTAGTTCCTCAATTATCTCTTGACAGAAAAGTACCAATAAATTGATATTTATTTTTGCTAAATAAATATTGGCAGTGAAAGGGTGTGTTTTTAATTGAATTTGTTTACTAAGAATCAATGAAAAATGTAAACAGGAAGGAGAGATAACGTAGTCTATCATACTAGTAAATTCAAAGACAGAGTTAAGGCCATCAGGCAGAAGGGATGACCATCAAAATGTGTGTTTTTGAGTGTGTGTGTGTGTGTGTGTGTGTGTGTATCTGTGTGAAAGTATGTGTGTATATGTGTGTGTTTGTATGAGTGTGTGTTTTATTTTCTGTTCTTTATTGAAACAGTCGTGAACACACTCTCCCTTGTCTGTTTCTCTCTGCATGATATACCTTTTTTTTTTTTCAGACAATGAGTTTATTTTCTTACCTGATGAGAAAAGAGTTATAACAGCTGCATGGGCGAGGATGGGCATGTGGCTATTGCTGGAAATCGTGAGTCAACTCCTTCTCAGCTTTTTCCTGATGAGTACATCATGGAATCTCAGCGGAATCTCTAGGAGTAGTGTTATCCACACCTTTCTGGATTCTTCATCGCATCAGAAGTGAAAAAGTCAGAACAAAGATTGTGCTAGAAAAGTGTAAACTAGAAGTGCCCTGAGCATGGGAAAGAGGTCATGTGGATGAAAGACTGTCTGCTCACTTACATTCCAAATCTTGAGGAATGCACTCGTGACATGGAACTCAATTATTACTCAAAATATGCTTGACAATTAGAAATTAATAACCTATTGTAGTAAATCAATATCAAATTCTAAAATTGATTTTGTGTGTGTTTGTGCATATTTGCTTGCATGTATGTGTGTTATTTGTTGTGTGTGTATCTGTGTGTGTGTGTGTGTGTGTGTGTGTGTGTGTGTGTGTGTGTTGTGGTACATAAGACAGAGGATGGAAACAGAAGGAAGGAACAAAAATTCCATTCTTTCTTGTGATTTCTGTGTGTATGTCTATGCTGGGAAAGGGAAGAAGGGAAGAGAGACAAGCCTTGTTGTTGCTCTGTTCTTTCTCAATTGGAAAGATATATTAAAATATACTATTAGTAATTCAACATTAGGTGTGTGAAATTACTTCCTTTCAATGTCATCTTGCCAAGTTTATTTTTAATTATGAACACATTTAATGAATTTTATTATGGTATGTTTATGTGTTCATGCATGAAGTGTGCATAGGTACATATGTACTAAAGAGCATTTTGTTGGATGAGATCTTTCCAAATTTACATTGGTTCTGAGAGTATCAAGCTCAGGATGTCATTCGTTGGAGCAAGTGCTTTTCCCACAGAGCCATCCTGCTGGCTCATAATTAACAATTTTACTTTACTTAATCTGTGGATCCATATAAAATATGATTCCATTTCCTATGTATTTCCAAATACATTACTTATGAAATTTCAGAGATTTGTATGATTTTACGCAATTTCTGTTATAGTGAACCTATATACACACAAGCCAAACACTCAATATAAAATGGATAAACCTTATAAAAATTTTTAAAAATGCAAACTAGTCTGAAAAGTAAAAAGAAATTAAAAACTGTGAAACTTAAGAAGAGGGAGTAAACCGGTAGAACTCAAATTTAAACATTTTTTAGGTACAATTTATTTATTCACTGTGTGTGCATGTATATGTGCACATGATATATAGCATGTATGTAGATATCACAGGTCAACTTGTGTTTGTCAGCTTCTAATGTCTACCACAAGAAAAGTGAGGAAAGAGTTCAATGTGTTGGCCTTGGGGTTGCTAGGCAGACCAAGCATAGAGAAATGCTTTAAAGTAACGAAACAATTCTGTTTTATATTACAATGCTATGCACATGGAAGGCACATATCATTGCATATTCCCCAAGGTCTTGGAATGTAGAACAGTAACTGTTCTAATATACCATATAACATAAGACATAAGCTTTGGGTCAACCTTGATTATTATTAACAGCATATACACAGCTTTAGGGCAGAATGTTCGCATCAGTGAGAAATGTTTGCATCTGCGGGCACAGGTATACTGAATCTTCTGCTTTGGTTCAACTTTGCTATGAACCTAAAAGTACTCTAAAATACATTTCATTAATTATAAAACAAAATTACTCTCTCTAGATCTCCATTATCCTCAAATGTAAAAATGGAGATCGTAAGAGTGGCTAGGTTGTAGAGTGGATGTGAGGTCAAATTAATTAACAGACCTCACTCATGCGGAGCACAGCTTTTCAGACAAAGAGATACAGACATGCCAGTAGTTAGCAGTGTCATTATAGGATAAAGACTTACCGCCACTGCAGCCTATCTCATTTATATGAACATAGAAGTTACTAAGTATCCCCAGTTACTGTATGATGTAGAATTAGGTAAAATCTTAATCTCTCTCTCTCTCTCTTTTTTTTTCTATCAGGAAGTAAAGAATGAATAATCAAGTTAATTCTGTAGAATTACATGGTGAGGACTGGAAATAGGCCCTTCTTTCTTCAGAAAATTCCTTTGCTAATATGCAGTGTATACAGTATCCTGCTAATGAAAATGCCTTAAATCAGATTCTTTCAAAGAAAAGGGGGCTTACATTGTTGCATGTGAGACTTCCATTTGTTTAGCTTGTATCTCTGAAGGTTTGCAACACTAGGAATTTAGATTAGAATAAGCAGGTAGTATAATCATTATTTGAGTCTCTGGTAAATTATAATATTGCATGTTGCTGAAAGATAAAGAGTGGGAATAGGCAAGTAACAGTTTACTTTATTCTGAAAATAGTTTGGTTTTCCTTTTAGTTAGTTTCAAATGATATTGAAGCACACAGATTTTAAAAGTTCATACCTAGAAAATGACTGCAATATAGCATGTGTCAAGACAATGCTTGCCTGTGCCCATTCTTCTCATCTACAGTCTAATTGTGCCTATTCTCAACAGTAGCTTTTACATAGCCCTTCTGCTATTTTTCTGTCTGATCACTGATTTCACAGCAGGCAGCTATATAGTCCTGGTTGCTTCCTGGTCCTCTTTACTTTCCCTGAAGGCACATATTGCTCTGGAGTGAAATGGAAAAGAAAAGGCCATAGTATGCAAGCATTTTCTGCCTGTATTAAGCAGGAAGCTCTATTTATGGGCAGCAAAGCCAGGGACAGAGATGCAGTCCAAGTCTCAACTGGGAGCAGAGCTCAAAATAATCTGAGCTACAAACTGGCTTCAGGAGTTGCAGAGGTGGCCCAGGCCAAGTTGAAAGGTAAAGTGTGGCTGTTTTGAGTGTGCCCAACAGAGTAGAGGCCTCAGAGCAGGATACAAAGTAGTATGAGGCAGGGCAGGAATAAGCCAAGTGAGACCCATCCAGATGCTCCATAAATAATCAACAGTGTTGAGAAACAGTGGCCAGATACTTCATGCAGTTTATAGAAGGTAATTTCTTTTGTTTTCAGAACACTATGAATGATAATGAAATGCCTTTTCATTTCACATTTAAGCTACAAAGTGTCACCAATGCTTACAGTTTATTAGATGGCAGGTTTCTTTAAAACTTTAAATTTCACAAGTATCATGTTTTTTTTGTTTCAGAATGTCACAATTTGTTTCTGTTTATATTCAATTTTACCAAACAAATCAATTTTGAGTCTTTAGAACAAGAGCCTGAACTAATGAGATAGATATTTATGTGCATTACTTTCCTTCATCACACAGCTTTAGATTAAATGGCATGATGCTCCTAAAACACTTCACTATCAAGCTTTAATTCATAGGATAAGACATGTTACATCCACTTATAGGCAAATGACCTTCTCTGCAACTGTACATTATAAACAACTGTATGGTGAACTCTTATTAGGACAGATCATCAGTCCATGTGACAGAAACAGAAGTTTCTTATGAAATGTAGCCTCCTGAAAAGACATAAATGAGAAGGGACATAAACATACAATGGTAAAAACACTGTAGTTTCAGTGACATAGTATAGATGTGAAACATCATTTCATATGAAACAAAGATAGTAGAGAATAGAGAATAAATCTAAGGAGCAAACTTTTCAATTGTCAGTTCAGTTTTCCATTGTTAACTTTTTTTTTGTTTGTTTTGTTTTTTGAGACAGGGTTTCTCTGTGTAGCTTTGCGCCTTTCCTGGGACTCACTTGGTAGCCGAGGCTGGCCTCGAACTCACAGAGATCCACCTGGCTCTGCCTCCCGAGTGCTGGGATTAAAGGCGTGCAACACCACCGCCCGGCCCATTGTTAACTTTAATCCCATTAACAACCATATGGCATAAGAAAAAAGTCAACTCACAAATATATCAGTGTGTGCTCAGCCACACCACAGATCAGTTAATTTGTGTACCCTTTTTTGCTATCACACTTTCAATTCTGGGGGGTAAAAAGTTCTTTGATATTTGTCAGAACAGGAATAAAGCCTACTTTCTGTGTGACCGGGCTGATAGTATTAAATAGTGGATGGGTATTTGGATGTTGTTTTTCACTAATTGAAAGAATCTTTTGAGAATAAAGCATGTGAAGGAGAGGAAAGAATTGCTGCATGCATCTTTTCATAGAATCGTTTTACTCTGAACTCAGGCATATGATTCTATAACCCCTCCTTTTATTATAGCAGTTTGAAATGAGTTCATGTCCTGAACACTATAAAGATTACACAGGAATTTGAGGGTGATTGTGCCCCATGTGTATTTCCAAGATTCATATGAACAAAATCCTGAGTGCAATCTAAGATCACTCAAAGATAAGCTTTAGACAAATAAATTTAGCAAGAGTTTAGTTGGAAGCAGAAAAAAATCACCAAATAAACAGCCCTCAAATGTAGAACAGGTTCATAGAAATCAGCTCAACAAAGTGGCCAGGTAGCCCTAATCGACATAATTTGGAAGTGAAATGCAAAGGTAGTTTGGCTTGATACTATCTAATCCACTGGCCACCTGTGATTGGCTGAGAAATTTGTTGTAGAAGTAGGCAATTACATTAGACTTGCATTAAATTGGCATAAAATACATTATAGTCCATTATATAGGGACTCAAATTACAAGCTAAAATTCTTCTAAAATAATGATTTGAGAAGGAGAGCTGTCTAAAAGTATTCAAGAAAGAGCAAACATAGAGACTGCAACTAGGAATTTTAAGTCCTGTTTGGCAACACACGGGATTCATTTGTCCAAATAGTTCTTAGGGTTTTATCAAAAATAATGAACTCAGTTTGGCAGAGGTGACAATTCATAGCCAGTAATGGAAACCATGAAGTATGAGCAATGGAATACTGAACTAAATTGAATGAAAGAAAGTCTTGGCATAAGGCAAATGAGAATTCGTATGACAATGTTATCAATTTTAGTATCTGTTTTTAAAAGTGTGATATTTTGTCACTCAAACAACTGGCCCTGTAAGGCTTGTAAGTAACTCTCCCTTTTCAGCTGGATGCTCTGTCTTGAACATTTGTTCTAACAAATTAAAGTGTATTTACTTCTTAACACTTTTAGGTCTTTTTAATTTTTTTCTCTATTTTCTCATACTAATTGTATATGTTATAGGATATAGTGGAAGTTTTTTTTTCTTTGCACCCCAATAAGCCGCTCTGCTGATGCAGCAATCCAAATCAGACAAAATCAGACTGAATTAGAAAAAGCCCCGGTTTAATGGGTTTAATGGGTGATTCTCCAGCCCCCAGAGAGGAGATGGGGATGACAAACCAGAAAACCAAGTGTCTGTTTTCTGGGATGCAGCTTAAATACCCTGTGGGAGTGGTCTCTGTGGAAGGAGCAGTGTTTGGCAGGCTTTGAAGGGGCAGGTTTGGGTAAAGAGATGGAGGAAGGGAGTTGTTGAGGTGGATCTTCCTCCAGAACATATAGCACACGTGTGACGGTAACACTGTATAACAGTTCCCTTTATTAAACATACATCAGTTCAATGTGTTGAAAAGTCTGGACTTTTCATTTATATAAATATGGTTT
Organism: Peromyscus leucopus; assembly: GCF_004664715.2. Lineage (NCBI taxonomy): Eukaryota > Metazoa > Chordata > Mammalia > Rodentia > Cricetidae > Peromyscus > Peromyscus leucopus. The sequence goes on along the minus strand of NC_051073.1, from coordinate 16,707,531 downwards.
TGTACATATTATACATATATAATTATTGTTAAAAGACAATGGTCACGTTACCATGTTGTAGAACACTGGAAATGACTACTGGTAGAATGATATTTTGTTCCAGCTCTCCATACACTGTGTACCAACCAGCTCCAATTTTCTGCTTGTCTTCTTATGATCATTTATCCTATAAACATTATTAATAAAACCTTTCCAAAATAAATAAAAACATAACACACCAGAATTATCCAGACCAAATACCTTAAAGGAGGAATATGTGGTTAGAATAGGCACATAGGATGTAAGCTGTGGGACTTCATATTAAATTTTGTTATTTCTATGGTATTAATATTTTTAGTTTTTACATATAAGTGACAGAATGCAATATGGCTTTTTAGTGTCTGGCTTAATTCAATTACTGTAATGTGTTGTTGGTTGTTTATTTTTCTCTTTACTTTTTGCTCTTTGCTCTTTGAGGGGTCTGCTAGCCAGCTCCCAAATAAATCACACATGGTGGATTATTATTACTTATAAATGCCCAGCCTTAGCTTTGCTTATTTCTAGCCAGCTTTCTTAAATTATTCTGTCTATCTTTTGCCTCTGGGCTTTTACCTTTATTTTTGTATACCTTTTATTACTTCTTACTCTGTGGCTGACTGTGTAGCTGGGTGGCTGGAACCCTGAGTCCTCCTCTTTTTCCCTCTCCTTCCAATCCCTCAAATGTCTTCTCCTTCTATTTATTCTCTCTGCCTGCCAGCCCTGCCTATTTCTCTCTCCTGCCTTTATCAAATCAATCACGTGATTTAGACAGGCACAGTAACACAACTTCACAGAGTTAAACAAATGTAACATAAAAGAATGCAACACATCTTTGCATCATTAAACAAATGTTCCACAGCAGAAACAAATCTAACACATCTTAATATTTAAAAAAACGTCCATCTAAGATGATCCAATGACAAATTTTCTTTGAACTTATAAACAATCAATTCTCACTTTGTTTAACATATTTCAGTGTCCATTTACCCAGTGATGGACATTTACACTCATTTACACAGTCTGGCCAATATCACAGTCTGACCCTTGTGCACAGTGTTTCATGTAGCTGTGTCTCACATAGGTTGATTTAATTTCCTTTGGATTTTCAGATTGGAAAAGCATGAATGGGTCATGTGACATTTATATTTTTAGTTTTTGACACAACTTCCATAATGGCATTACAAATTTACATTTCCATAAGTAACATCCAAAAATTACACTTAATGCTGATGGTAGTGGTATACCCTTTAATCTCGGCAGTCAGGAGACAGAGACAGGTGAATCTCTATGAGTTCCAGGCCAGTATGATCTACATACAGAGCAAGTCCTAGGACAGCCAAAGCAGTTACAGCGAGAAACACTTTATCAAAAATAAATAAATAAGTTAATTAATTAATTAATTAATTAATAATAAATAAAACAAAAATCAAAAAATTGGAAAGCAACCAAAATCCAACTTAATATCTTGCTTACAACTATTTGTCATTATTCATCATAACTTTTATTGTAGTCACTCTGACTTCAAAGAAATGACTCACCATTGTGGGTTTGATTCATATTTCATGAGGTTTAGAGTTAATCTGAGGATATTTATCGTATTTGATGGACAGTTCTATATTCTTTATAGAGACAATTTCATTGGGAGCATTTGTAAAATTTATAATTTTTTCCTGGAAAGTCTATTATATACCCTATATAGTCTAACAGTTGATGATGAATAAATGTTAAATATCTGTTGTTTCATTCTGTTTTTTTCCTTTGGTGCTCTAATTTTTAGTTTATTCTTGTTCTATTTTCTCATTTTTTTCATGTTGCTTGTATTTTCAAGGTCTCATCCAAAACACTATTGCCTTTAATGATATTGTAAACTCCTTCAATTTTTTTCATCTATTAGGTTCCTAATTTCAGAATTTACATTAATGCTTTGACCCAATTTTAATTAAGGTTTGTGTATGGTGAGGATAACGCTAGATTTTATACTTGTGTAGGTAGTCATCAAGTTTTCTCAGTATTATTTTTTTCTTTTTTATTGAAATTAGAATCTTTACTCAATATATGCACTGATTACAGTAGCCACCCACCCCCTCTACAGTTTTACTCCATCTCTTTTATTTTCCTCTCTGGATCCATTTTCTTTCTGTCTCTTATTATTAAAGAACAGGCTTCTAAGAGATAACAACAAAACATAACAAAATAAAATACAATGAGATAAAAACAGAAAACATCACATCCTTGAAAGGAATATTTTACAGGATGTAGTTTTCTGCTGGGTTTATTTGGTCTGTTTTAATTGAAAAATTTATTTGACATATTTGGCTTGTCTTTTTATTTTCAGTTCAGTCAATTTTATTTATTTAGCAAAAATGTCAAGTAAAAAGCCATGAAAATCTACCTTCTTATTTTCCATTAATTTTATAGCTTATACAGCCATGTAATCATAGAAGTTTTATTAATATGCCATAGTTGGTGTGGTCTATTTTACGTATTGGTGTATAATTATATTGTACCAATTTGCTTTCCTTGCATGCTATTATTATTATTTTATAATTTAATTTAATTTTACATATCAGCCACGGATTCCCCTGACCAGAGAGACAACACTGGAATGTAGTGGTGAAGGCTCTATGTAGTTGCCAGCTCAATCTCTGCATGTTCAATGAGCTGTGTATGTGTTGTATTCAGCAATGGGTTCTTGTAGTCAGTTTTCAGACATCAACCTATAGTCTTGGCAACACCCTAGGTTGTTTGAGTATTTCCATGGGACCTCTTTGTCCAATCAATTGGATGTAATGTCATCCCTGTAAGAAGCTTCTTTTAGTGACAAGAGATGTCTAGCCGGGACTCGGTCTCTATCATTATTTAGCATTTCATTAAAATAGATTATTTCTTTATACATAAGCTTTAATTATTTTTCTGCTTATTTATCTGTTTTCACATTTATTTCCATATTCGTATATACTTTCATAGCAGTGGTTATTATAATTTAACTTCTATTGTAAGATACCCTTAGTGTGATTTGCAGGCATGATTATCTTTTAGTTTAAGATACCATTAAATTGCAAGTCAGATGTGTTAGTACCATTACAAAAATAAACATAAAACAAGGCAAACATTTTTAGGCGCAGATTCTATCATGAAAAAGGTCATAGATTCTTGGAAAGAATGTACTAGTATTATTTTTCTATATGAACATAGTATTTAAGAAACTCCTAAGGATTATAATTTTACTCAGAGCTTTGTGCATTTCTCAACATTTATTAGAGAAAATTCTATTCTTATGCAACAGATGATGATTAACATGATTAGCACAGAGGCCCAAACCTGACCAAGTTGCAAAAAATAAGAGACCACAGAGTTCCTACTCCTAAGCAGAAATAACTGTGCACTGTACAACATCTTGCAAAGACTCAGAAGAGGCACAAAAATTGAAAATAAGAGGTAGTGAATGATCTCAACTTTGCAGTGTCTGCTGTAACCAGGGTTCCAGCTGAATATGTGAGCATACAGCAGTTGTGACAGTGTACATAAATTCGGTCTGAGTCCATGTCAGACCTGCAGGGAGATGAGAATAGAGCACAAAGTCGAAACCATGACAGAGAAGCTTTTGGCAATTGGCAGTGGTTGGCTGTTTGGAGATCTAGCGTCATTTACCTCTAAGAGCATAGACACCGTTAAGATGATTGTTCTCCAGAGGAAGACCACACACACTCATACTCAAGAATGTCTGACTAACCCAAACATTGGCCTGGATAGGGAAATCAAATAAAAAGAAAGACACCAATTTGATTAGGTAGAGAGGAGAGGATTAGATCTTGGGAGAGTTTGTGAAGAGGACAGTGAATATGATAGAAACACATGGTATGAAATTCTATAAGAAGTAATATATTATATATGTTATAAAATATTGAATTAAGTTATATTAATAATATTTGTTTTAGTATATATCCATATAATTATGTATTAGTACATATAAGTATATTAATAATAAAATATATTAAAAATAATGTGACTTTATTTCACTATCTCAGGTTGCTGGGTATGCTATTATTCATTGAAGGTCTTTCCATTTTTTAAGACTTTTAATATGCTCTCCAATTTTTTCCTGAAAATCATCTCATTTTTCCAAGCTGTCTTTTGGTATAAAATTATTCCTTGATGTGGATCCTTTCACTTCTCTTACTAAAGTATCTGAAGTTTTTTCACTTCCAAAAATTTTATTAATAATAAAAAAATGATAATAAAGTTTCTAGTCTTCTTTGAATAAATCTTAGTACTGTCCTCTATATATTTTTATATTCAAGGATAGGCTGGTGAATTTTAAAATTAATTTTATAGTGCTTTCTCTATTTTCTGGTTGCCCATACACTCTATGATCTGCTTTCTTGTGCACACAGATATTCATGAGTCAATCAGCATTTTTATTTAAGTGATTTCCCCAGAAGGCAGTTGCATATTATAATGTTAGATGTGAAGGGGGTGAAATGTAAAATGTTGACTGATTACAGTTTCCAGAAAATTTTGTTCTCTCTAGCATCCCTGCCCCAAAAGAAAGATGTGAAATAGATCAGTTATAAAGAACCAAGAGGTGGAAGATTACAAACAAGAGAAAGGAATTTTGCCCATATAGCTACAATGTGCTAGGAATGTAAATTTTAGAACAATCTTTGCATACATTCTCCCAAATTACACTTGTCTCTAACAAAAAAATTAAAACAAAACAAATCATGCACCTGGTTGAACTAGGGATATATTTGTAGATGTGTGGAAACTTTCAGTTGTGAACTGTAAACTTCTGTGTATTTAGAAGGCTGAGGTCTAATTAGTTGGCTTCTCAGTGGTATTTGTTTTCATTTTCTTTTGAATCTGTCCTCCACCTTTCCCATTTACTTACATTCCAGCTGACAATGCTCACCAAAGATCTATCCTTAGTAATTGCATATGGGTATACTCATTGGTATTTACTGTAATTGTCCAATCATTAATTCCTGAGTGGTCATTATCACTTATACACACATTCCTAAAACAACAGAAATTTTAGTTTAGCTAGTTTGCCAGTCAAGCTCAAACAAGGTCTCTGTTTAGGTTCTTTCAGATTTCATAGCATAAGCTTTTAAAGTTTTATGCTCCTTGTTGTTTTCTGTGTGTCTGTGCTTTTTGACAAAAATTTTCTCTTTCCAAAATGTACATTTTATTTCAAAATTAAAGAAAGTTATATGGTGCTACACAGAGAAGATGCACATGTTAACATAAGCTTTCTCTATTCAAGGCAGGGCTGTACATCGGTTAGCTGTGAGCCCAATTTTCTAAGAAATCAAAACAATTCATGATTTCCCTAAACAACATCATTCCCTAACTCCCTTCATCAGTAGTTCAGTATTCCCTGTGTCTGTGTTCTCAGTGACTTCAAACTAATATGGCTGCATTGCATTCTACATCTTAGCGTGTAAGTCACTGCATAGAGTCACAATTTCAAGGTGGGGCTCGGTTTATGGATTATTTTCAGGTAATTATTATTACAATTCTATGATTCAAAGTTAGTTTAATGCTTAGTAGCATTTATTATCTTTTGTGAAACATATAAAGAGAGAATATTACAAATTTTATTTTCACATTAGCTGAGTTTTCTAACTTACGTGATATTATATATATAATTTCTAAGCCTTTGGAAGCTAATTTCATAGGTTTATTATCATTAAGTGTAGTAAAACTATATCAGCTTATCAGCTTCCAACTGTATCAGCTTCTACATTTCTATTTTGATTGTGAAAATGCTTGTTCTCCCATTTAGAAAATTTGCTAGTCACTGAGGCAGAACAATTACTTCATTTCCAATTCAAGGAAGTATTTGTTTTCTAGAAGTTGAAACACCTGTTATGCATATATTATGTAAAGATTTAACAATCATTTGGGATGAACATTTTAGTATAAATTCCAGACATCACTTAAATTGGGTTTTTAATGTGTTCATTGTTTTAGTCTTTTAATAGAAGAAAGCATATAAATATAGACACATGGCATGTGTCTAAATGTGTCTAATTAATGGAAGAGTGTCACAACTAGTATTGAACATGCGCAAATAGTCTCAGTTTTCTAACCTGGTTCAATTCACACATGTTCTTAATTCAATGGAAAGGAAGCAGAATATCACCAACCATTCCTGCCTCACTACGCTATGGTCCATTTGTTTTGGAGTATTTACATGTACTTAACAAAGCCTTTCTAAGTTCCTTATTATAATAGCTGGACACTTTGTAAAGACTTGAAAAATTATTATTTTTTGTTGAAAATAGATTTTTTTCTCACATAATATATATTCTGGTGATGATTTCTCATTCTCTACTCCTCCTAGTTCCACACCACTTCCCGTCCACTTGGACTCATTCCCTTTTTGTCTTTCATTAGCAAACAAATAGGGTTCTAAGTGATAATAATAAAATATCATAGAATAAAACAAAATAAAAATCTAACACATTGGAATTGGGCAAAATAAACAAACAGAAGAAAAAGAGTCCAAGAGAAGGCACAAGAAACAGTCTCACTCATTCACACACCCAGTAAGCCCATTCAAACACTAAATTGGGAGCCATAACATATATGCAAAGGACCTGGTACAGCTCAGTGTAGCCTCTCTACCTGCTGTCTCCGTCTCTTGGTGTCCTGGGTCCTTTGATCATGTCGGCTTACAGGGTCTTGTTTTCTTGGTGTCCTTCACCTCCATTGTTTCTAACACTCTTTCTGCCTCCTATACTTTATGCATTGAGAAAATTATTTATTTCTCTTAGATTTTCCAATTTGGTAGAGTACAGGTTTTATACTATGCCCTTGTGATTCACTGGGTTTCCTTAATATCTGTTTTTAACTCCCCCTTTCTTTCTAATTTTGTTAATTTGGATCTTCTCTCTCAACCTTTAGGTAGTTGTCAATCCTACTGATTTTTTTAAAAGAACCAACTCTTTGTTTCATTGATTATTTTTCATTTGTTTCTATTTTGTCAGTCTCAGACCCGGTTTCATTATTTCCTGCTATCTAGTCATTTAAGGTGTCATTTCTTATTTATGTTCTACAGCTTTCAGGTGTTCAGTTTCTAGTATGAAATGTCTTTTTTTTTTATGTAGGCACTGAGTGCTATGGACTTGACTCTTATAATGATATTCTTTGTGTCCCATAATTTGGGGCATGTTGTTTATTCACTTTCATTCAATTCTAGACAGTCTTTGGTTTATTTTTAAATTTCAGTAGTGAGTCATTCAGTTTACACAAGTTTGTAAGTTTTCTTTTTTTTCTGTTGTTGATATTCAGCTTTATTTTGTGGTGGTCACAAATTTTATTTCAATTACCTTGTGTCTGTTGAAATTTGCTTTATGTCTGATTATGTGGTATTTTGGAGAAAGTTCCATGAGATAATGAGAGGAAAGTATATTCTGTTGTGTTTGGGTGAATTTTTCTGTAAATACATGTTAGGTACATTTGGGTTATAACATCTGTTAGCTCCAGCATTTTTTTTTTTTGATGTTTTCTAGATAACCTATCTTTTAGCTAAAGTGGGGAAAGTTGGGGAGTGAATCTTCCCACTATCAGTGTGTGAGAGTCACTATGTTATTTAAGCTGTGGTATTGTTTTCTTTTATGAATGTTGTTGCCCTCGTGTTTGCTGCATAGATGATAAGAATTGTAATATCTTCTTGGTGTTTTGTTTTGTTTTTGTTTGTTTGTATTGTTGTTTTTGTGAATATGTAGTTTCCTTCTCTATCTCTTCTGATTTGTTTTCATTAGGTCTACAGAGCAATATCTAGGACAGGCACCAAAACTACACAGAAAAACCCTGTCTTGAAAAAACTTTTTAAAAAAGTCTGTTTTGTTAAATATAAAAATGGTTATAATAGGTTTTATTTCTTCTCTTCATTTCCTTGGAATATCTTTTTTTTTAGCCTTATTCTGAGGTGCAGTCTATCCTTGATGCTAATGAGTTTTTCTTGGATGCTATAGATGAATGGATCCCATTTTTGCTTCCATTCTTTGTCATTGTCTTTTTATTGGGATATTGAGACCAGAGATGTTATAAATATATCAATGAGCTGTGTTTGTTGTTTCCTGTTATTTTTTTCTTGTGTGTTGGTGTTGTGGTGGTGGTGGTGGTAATGGTGGTGTGTGTGTGTGTGTGTGTGTGTGTGTGTGTGTGTGTGTGTGTGTGTGTGTGTTTTCCCACTTTTGATTTGCTGGCCTGGGATTATTTATATCTTGTGTGTTCTAAGTTGTGGTTCAGCTTTTCAGGTTGGAGTTTTCATTCTAGTTCCTTCTGTAGTGCTGGGTTTGCAGATAGACATTGGTGAAAGTTATTTTTATCACAGAGTATCTTCTTTTCTCCATCTGTTGTAATTGAATGTTTTGCAGGGTATAGTAGTAGTCTAGGCTGGCATCCTTGATTTATTAGAGTATGAAGACCATCTGCCCAGGAGCTCCTGGTTTTTAAGAGTCTCCATTGAGAAGTCAGATGTTATTCTAATATGTCTGAATTTTTAAGTTACTTGTTCCTTTTCCTTTGCAGCTTTTAGTATTCTTTCATTGTTCTGTTTGTTTAGCCTTTTTTATTATTATGTACAGAGTGGAATTTCTTTTCTTGTTCAGTCCATTTGGGATTCTTTATGTGTCTTGTACCTTGACAGGCATCCCCTTCTTAAAGTTAGGGGAATTTTTTTCTGATTTTATTGAAAGTATTTTCTGTTTCTTTGACCTGGATTTCTTCTCTCTATATGTTATTACCATATATATGGTACATATATACACACACACATATATATATATATGAATGTATGTGTATATATGAATATATACTCAAAGCATATCTCTGTACACAGGCTTGCGCACACATATACATAAACTATGTAAATTCATATATATATATATATACCAAATGCTAGGCTGCATATGAGGTCATGATCTTATGAGGTCATTTCACAGTCTTTCTATGTAATCTCATGCTTTCTATAATGATTCTTTAGACAGAATACACACAGAAAATTACAGATCTACCTATGCACCTATGCCTACTGAACAGTTTGGATAAGATTGTTATTCATTATTTATTGGTTATTGTTATTGTTATTTATTATTTATTGTTAAGCAGCATTGTTTACCATGCAAGAGAAGCAACAAGGCCCAACAAAACTCATTATAAAAGTTTATTAAGGGAAGGGAATAGAAGGGGTAGGCATAGACCTATGGAATGACCATACAGGAAGAGAGAAGGGAGAATAGATGGGACTTGCTTTTATAGGTTCCCCTGCACATGCACATATGGGTTTATGTAACTATGCCATGCATCTACACAGATTATGTGATCATGCTATGAGCAATTATGTGATCACAATGCACACAGATTATGTTGGATGTAAAGCCCTGGAATGACTAAGCACTTTACTTGGCTGGTGGACAGTGCACACACACAGTCATATAGCTGGGAGAGTGGCTAAGAACTCTACAAAGATCATCTAGATTTCCTTTCATTTGACAGATAATGTGGGTTTATATCCAGTGAAGCTTTATACATATTTTCATGAACTTTTGAATGTGAAAATAACTGGTTGGAAAAGCAATTAGAAACTGTGAGTTCATTTTTCTTGAGAAAAAAATTGCCAAGTTATGATTTAAGCTTTTCAAGACTAAAATCACTCTGCACATTCATTTTTATGGGATGGAGTATATTTGAAATAGAATATATAATGAAATGAAATGATAACTGATATAATAATAGCTAAACTCAATGAAATATACATATACACGTTTTTAGAGTCTGCTATCTTTCTATTTTGTGAGCTTTACATTTCTCATTGTAATTATCTTTGTAAAAATTATGTAAAATAAAATGTACTGAATTTTATGTATATCACAGTAACTTAATAAAGGTCTACCTTTCTAATAATTATTTTGAGTGTTCTTAGGAGAATTTAAATCAAGCTATAAATGAATTTATTTTCTTGTTTTAAAACGGGTGTTCCCACTAGTTTCAGCTGTACAGAATTATCCTATATTGTTGTCTGTGTGAAGCAGACCTATGAAGTTTATCTACCTTATCAGAACAAATTTACATGAAAATATACGGACATTCAGATTTTTTAGGATTAAACTTCTTTCCAGACTATGACTTATTGAGAATCTTTGTTGTTTACAGACATGAAAAAAATTGTCATTATGTTCACCTTTTTAAAAACTACCCAGCCAATTTGTGCTTCTCTCTATACTCTCAATATGTGGCCTTCCTTCAGAAGATAGTGGATCTACCAGCAACCAAGCACTTAAAGAAAACTGTCTGCCACTCACTCAGTATCTATCAATTGCCAACAATTCTTCAGTACAAGTGGGACGTTATGTCTACCTCCCCCTCCATGTGGGGATTTTGTTGTCTTGTACTTCCATAGGTTTGTTCATGCTTTTAAAACTGGTGTGAGTTACTTAGTACAATACTCTTGTGGTGTCCAGTTTGTTTATTAATCATAATGAAGAAGAAAGGAATGTCCTAGCTGAAAATAGGGAATGTCTTTCTTAGAGAAAGCAATAGCAAAGGAAAACTTCTACCCTACATGGTAAAACTCACAAAATAGTATGTAAGATTCATGCTTTGTGATTGCATAGGATTATAGAAAATTTTATGACCTATTCAAAATGTTACTATCAGATGATAATGTTTGAGTTAGGTTTTCCAGGAAAATTCAATAGGGACTTTTTAAATTAGCACGTTACATACATTTATAATTATTTTAATTCCCTGAATATGTTACTGAAAGCTATAGTATAGACAGGAAGGTTTAGTCCGTGGAATTTAACTTCTCTATACGGCTATTTCAGTTTTCAGTGTTTCACTCACCTGAGCAATAAAATTATCTTATACAAATCCAAGCCATGAAGAATCAATATTTAATTTGATTATGTCATTTGCATATGAAACTAAATAAATCATATTAACTTCATGTTTAATCAGACAACTATAATTTAATCATATACTGAGTAGTCACAAAATATTTCATTTTAATATATTATTTTAAATAAATCTGTTACATCTTTAAGCATATCCAAAGGAAACAGGGCAATGTCACTTAATATCTATTCTTTTTTGAAATTAGAAACTATAAATTAAAAAATCAGTGGCTTAACAATGCTGAGCTTCTGTCTCCTCAGTTATCTCCAGTTAATCCAATGGATAAAAATTCTGTTACAGACCAGTGATCTAAGAGTCCTAGATATACAAACAACAAGAGTCTAGACAGCTCGTGACTGCCAAAGCTAGAATTCTATTTCTAGAGACTCATTGAATAAAATTGAAGGAAAGAAAAAAAAATAGAGCATTTAAGAGAAGCTGGTACAAAATATCTTGTATCTCCCTCCACTTAAAATTTACCACGTTTGCTCATTAGAAAGTATGGATATTCGCTTGAGACATAAGCTCCTTTGTATATAGAATGGCTACTGATTTTAATTTCCTCCACTATTAAAAATTTCATGAATTGATTTCATTAGCACATTAAATCTGCATGGCATTTAGATTGCCCATTTCTTTTAGCACACACTAAAGTTAAAAAAAATTTCCTCTGTTGTTGTTTGAGAATTCGTTTGGGTAGATTGGGTTCTGACTGATTGCCTGCTCTTCATTACCTCATCACACACTGCATTGATTAAGATTAAAGTGGCTATACTTCCATATTCCCAGTGTCTTATTTAAAGTTTATTCAAACTTTTATTCATTTTAGAAATTGTGCATTATACATACATAAAAATAGATTTCAAAAAAATATTTCAGCCTATAATGTATTCATAAGCTCTTGAGTTTTCACCTTTTCTGGACTAACATCTTTCACTTAGGGAAGCTTCTCAACAGCAGCTCTGATCTTTACCATGAATGATAGTTGCTTGAAGATGATAAAAGTAAGCTTCTAAGTCCATCGCCTGAAAAAAGAGGTCATTTTCTGTCTGAGGGACTTGCAGTGAATATTTGGAGAGTTTATGTCTGCATTTCAGAGTGGGCTAGGGATTGAATTACTGCTATTGCAATACTTCCACTGAAAACTACATTCACAGTCATTTTGATTTGATGGGTGGTTTCTTTAATCATACTTTGGGTCTGAATTATCTCAAGTGTATGGATCAAAAATTGTGATTATAGTCATTCAAGACAAAAAATGAGTAGTCATATTAAATTAATCTAAAAATAATGATGCATCTGAAGTTAAATAAAATCATAAATGTTCATATTTATGGTAATTCTAATGATTAAAATTTTATTGTTCAAATGTATTATAAAATAGTTAATAGTAAGTGTAGTTTAACATACATTTATTATATCATGTGCTAAGAACCGTATTCACGTCATAGTATTTAATCATTATGAGATTTTCTTCATAAATATTTTATTAGTATTTGATCGAACTGTATACTGAATTTAAAGAAATAAATAAATCCAATTTGGCCCAGTGGTGGTGACACATGCCTTTAGTCCCAGCACTCGGGAGGCAGAGGAAGGTGGATCTCTGTGAGTTCGAGGCCAGCCTGGGCTACTGAGTAGGCTCTAGGAAAGGCACAAAGCTACAAAGAGAAACCCTGTCTCAAAAAAAAAAAAAGAAAAGAAAAGAAAAAAGAAACAAAAAACAAAAAACCCCACAAGATTGATTCCTGTTGAAGTGAATGTCACTAAGACAAATTTAAAATGTGTCTTTAAAAATAGATGTAGTTTATTCTATGTCATTTTCCCATGATTCAAGAATATCATAAATGGAAAAGAAATTTAAAATTGAAGAGATGGTTAAATTGAGAATTTCTTTTTTGTATTATTTCTTTGATGTGTTCAAATTCATTCAGTTGTTATGTTGGTTCTTAGGAGAATGACATGAAAAATAGGGAACCTATTCCTTCATCATAAATTGGGTCATTTAGTGATATTGCAGTTTTTTAGGTCAGTTTGTAATGCATTTTCTTGATTAATAATTAATGTGGGTGGGATCATCCATGGAAAGGGTAACAGTCTCAGGGTATGAGGTCCTGAGTACATAAGAAAGCAGGCTGGACAAGGCATGCATGAGGAGTAAGCCAGTAAGCAGTATTCCTCCATGGTCCCTGGGTCCCTGCCTCGGTTGCTGTTTCCAGGTCCCTACTTTGAGTTTCTGTCCTGACTTGCCTTCAAGATGGTCTTTAACTTAAAAATGAAATGAACTCTTCCTTTTCCGAATTGCTTTTGGTTAGTGTTCTATCACTTAAGAGATTTACAATGGTTCTGTTTCAAATGATCCATGTAAAATGTCTAAAATGTATTGGAATTAGGTTTTAGCACTACCTTAAAAAGCTGGGTTCAGATCAGCTTGGAAAATTGGTGTGAAGCTACTATTAATGTGTCAAATAAGTGCCATCATTTTTAACTTTAAACTTTCCCATTCCCAGATGTTGCCAGACCTTGTGGAATTCAAAGATGGTGTTAATAAAATTAGTCTTGGATTAGGGAGGAAAGCCAGTGAGCAGTTGACAGGAATTAGTCATAGAGAGGATGGAAGAGCCAGCAATATGGATAGAGAGACACACATGAAGGAGTAGGGGGGACTTAGTGATTCCTGGTCTTCTACATTTGGGCAGAGTAGAGAGACATGCTTCTCTTTCTGGGACACTGGCCATGGAGGAAGTCCAGCTGGTTGCTTCTAGGCTTCCCTGTTCTGGCAGATTTGCACTGCAACATCTGTCTCCCTGAGTCTTTACTGGTAAATAAAGACGTAGCTAAAACCTATGTTTGGTACCCATAGTCGTGCTGGCGTCAAGCTGGTTCCTGGTGGGACAGGAAATCATGCCAGGCTCTTGTCTGAGAAGCAGGGTGTGGACTATGGGGCTGATGGACAAGGATGGTCATTAAAATATCAGTAGATTCAGGTGCGGCCACTAAGCCCACAGAACACGGATGCACAGAACCATAACTTACTTCTTATTAATTCATATTTAATAAAAGAATATAGGGGAAATAGAAGTGATATAAGATAAAATTTTGTCTGCGCATTAATTAAAAATTAATGTAGCTCAAAAAACTTGCTTTTATCACATACAAATGCTCAGTTTTTCCACTGTGAGATCACTATATAATATGTACTATGTATTTTATATTATCTTATTCCTCAATGTTTTGTTATATATGTATTAATATGTCGAGATATCACTGAAGTGGAATAAAAATCAATTGTTTTATTTTAGAAAATTACATTTTCATAGCACATGAGCATGTCCCCTCCAGTCTTTCCTGTACCTCATATGAATATTTTATGAAGTGTGAGGAGCCCTAAACTGTAAGTCATGTGTAGATAAGGTGAATAACATCATGTACCAGTTAAAAATTAAGCTAATTATTAATGTTTGTTAACAATCCCACACTATTTCAAGGAACTACCTAAGCCAGGGCTGTATTTCTATAAGGTGGAATTTGAACCAGAGCAATAAATTGATCAGGTATGTGCTTAATCATTAAACTCCATCTTGTCACAAAAGTTAATTCATCCTATATATATGAAACTCATTTTGATGATTTTATATATGCACATAAAATACATACTAAGCACTCATGTCTCTCACCTTCTCCAGCCTCACTCCTAATCCTCCCTATAACAGCTACCCTGGTTCCTTACAAGTCTCTTTCTCCCTTTTATGTCTCTTTGCTTGGTGACTCACTAAATTTCCCTGGGACTGTGGGTGTAATCCTGGGTTTAGAGTTATCTTTTGGCACCTGGTGACTTACCAGAGGTTAATCAAGAGAAGATAATGACCAGCCCTCGTTTAGAATCTATGGTAGTTGTAAGGAGTAAGGACCCCAAAACTCTTCTATTGATGTAACCAACCGTCTTATTAAATAAGAAACACAGAAACAATGCAAAAGAGAAAGCCGAGAGGTCAGAGCTCAGAGCTAAAATCTCACCCTTCTGCCTGCGGTGTCCCAGCTTCCCGAATGAGGGCTCTCTCTCCTCTCTGTTCATCTATTTAAAGTATTTTGTTCTGCCATTGGTTGTAAACCCAAACACGTGACTGCCTCGTCACTGTCTGAATGTACAGCCCCCTAGATCTTAAAGGCATATGTCTCCAATGCTGGCTATATCCCTGAACACACAGATATCTATGGGATTAAAGGCGTGTGCCACCACCGCCACACTCTTGCTATGGCTCTAATAGCTCTGACCCCCGGGCAACTTTATTTATTAACATACAATCAAAATCACATTTCAGTATAATTAGATTACCACCACATTTCCCCTTTTCTATTTTAATAAAAAGAAAAAAAAAGCAAAAGGTTATAACTAACAAAAGAAAAACTATATACAAAAGTACAATAACTATATACAATATATACAAATAATAAATACCTAAACAGGTATTGGACAAATCAGAGAAAATAATTCCATTATCTATCCTATTTTGGTAAATCCAAGATGTATCTAATGCACTTTCTATCCTAATTAATTTTCAACTATAAGTAACTAATCTTCAACCATAACTAACTAATCTTCAACTCCCTCAGAGACCCAAGAAGGAAATAATATTAGCTAACAAAAATAAAAAAACAGGAAGTGCATGCAAGCAACTTCCAAAAAATTTGTGAGTTGACAGAAACAGCCAGCTGCCTGGGCAGTCACCTGAGTTTCTCCGCAGTGTTGGGCATCATCTTCAGCCTATAGGCTTAGTGTATCTGACAGACTCATTTATGAAGTAGGATGTACACAAGGTCAACAGTTCAATCTCACATTGGGTGAGAGCAGTCCATGTACCAGAAACACCTAAATTCCACTAGTGTCCTGTCACGATTCAGGATTTTAAATTCTGGAAATTGTTGACAGTTTTTTAATTCAGCTGTCCATTCTTCTTGGCTGTGTATATATGGCTTCATCTCAGCATCCCCTTCTTCTCCACATCCCTCTATTAAATGCCAGTCTACTTTTGAGAGGCATGAGCTTTCAGCTGCTGTTCCATTGTACAACAGAAGACATCGGCCCTCTGCCTGTTAAGCTGCCTTCGAAGAAAAGGGCACCGTACCTTTTCTGGATGCGAAGGCCACTTCAGGGATGGGGGCCATATTGTCCTGGCCTCAGAAGATGCCTTTTGATAAAGCCATAACCACACTTGTTTTGGCAAGAATCAGTATTCCATTGTTTCGTGTTCTGTCTGTCCATTTTGTCCTGTTGATTCGAGGATACTTTGTTGTCCAGTGGCTAACTTTTGCCACAAGGAAAGTTGACTCCATATGCAGTTTCTTCAATGCCCATATTTTCTCTGAAGTAGATTAGTACTGCCAGGAGCTGACATGTCTCAAAAAAGAAAAATTTCTAAGTTATTAAAACATTTTAAATGCCATATTCTGTAGATCTCTGAAGGGTTTGAAGATGACCTGTCTAAAACATCTCTGCTCAATTTTTAAAACATATCTAATATGACTACAAGTTCTATTGAAATGTCTAACTACTAACTTTCATTTCTTTATATCCTAGTAGTTGGTAATAATAACATTCAAGGATCAGAAATTTGTATTACATTGTTAAATGAATGGTATAAATACAATTAGAAATATACATATAGCATTTTCTAACAATATCAGTTTCAAATTTGTATACAATATAAAACAATTCAATCCAATGTAAAGTATTAGTAATTGTCTTTTTCTTTTCTTTCCTTCTTTCTTTCTCTTTTTCTTTTCTTTTTTTTTTAAACAAAAACCTTAAATCTAATCTCCTTTGCTTAGCCTTTTTCTTAACCCTTGACAATAACTTGTAACCAACCCCCCTAAATACTGAAAATTATCCCAGACCCAAAACCCATTAAAAAGACCAAAAAAACCACCCACCCCACACCACCTCTTTGGGAATGTGGGCAACGTAGTCTTAAAATTGCTTCCTGCTGGGTATGGGCGAAGTTTTCTTTATCCTGAAAGAAAAAATTTTAGGTTAATTGTAAAATTCTAGGAGAGGTAACTATATCCTTCATTATACAGTCCGTGTATAATGCCAAAGTTCAGAGTCTGAATGTTTCGTAAATATCCATAGTGATGTTTGTGAATACCAGAGACTCATTTACAGAAGCATTTAAGCACCTCATTTTCTATGCTTCTCAATGCAGTGATAGGAAGGAATTGCTTCCATGGCATTGATGGCCAATAAGCTACTAACAATTCCTATAGAGAAATGCATTTCAAGTATTTCAAGCAGCAGACATAGTTTCAAACAGGATAGTCTAGTTCCTGTGACTAGATAGTCTTTACTAATATCAAGTACATAGTTAAAAATCAATGTACAACACACAACCCAAAAACCTTTGTACACATTTACAACAAAGATTCTGCTCTATCTGAGAAGTATAGCATGAACAAATTGTAGAATGGTCACATGATTAATTATTAAAAACAAAAACATATTAATTTCATGGAAGAAGTCTAATAAAGGAACTCTAATGAAAGACAGACATTATGAAAATAAAATGTAATAATTTAATTATAAGAATGTACAAGCCCTGTAGAATGAAATATATTATAAGAAGTAGTGCACAGCAAAGAAAAAAAAAACATTTTAAATTATTTCAATATATTTGAATCAGAGAGATTTAGAAAGAAAACTTTTGTTTTACTAAATCAACATGTAAAAGATGTTTTAGCAGAAGACTGAACTATGATTAGTTCAGACAACATATAAAATAAAAAAAAGTTCACTGTGAATAATAGATTCAAACATTAGAACCAAGAGATAAAAATAAAATAGCTCTAAAACAAAATACCAATATATTCATGGGATGTGTATAGATTACATAAATTTACACTAAGCTATGGATCCAGGAACTTACGCCTGGATCTTGTTATCATCAGTGACTTTTGGAACCAATCCTACATGGGTACCAAAGAGTAACCATACATGTAATGGAACATAGAACTTAAAGGGAAGCTAAAAACTTTGTTTCTGTTTAGAACACAAAAGCTGTATGCTCCCAGGATAGAGAGAAAAACAACCAAAGATATGAAACTCTATATTTCTGTGAAATTTTAAAAAATGCATATATAAACCAAGTGTAAATATAAGCTATTGACATGATTTCTTTACCTGGTTTGAGTAAAAACCAACTTTTTGTTTGTTTCTTTTTTAAACTTTGTTTTGCTTGCTTGTTTGTGTCTCCTTTTGGTAGACACACACAGATACCCCACACACACACATACACGTATATGTGTTCAAAATTAATGTGGTTCTATGATAAGAAGTTAAATAAATATAGGAAGGCATGAATGCGCCATGAAAACAAGCCCCTTCTATATAAACTAAGCTGAACTTGCTGACACAGGCCTTGAGTCTCTCAATAAAGTCTCATTTGATCTTCTCAAACTTCCTGGGTGGCAAGGTTGCCACTTTTTCAATGAGGATAAATGCCCTTCCTCCTGTTAAAGAATGGAGTCTCATTTTCACCATTCTCCAATCTCTCTTGGGTAGCGCCTTTATTTTACAGAGCAATCAAAGTAGCCTCCAGCTGTTTAAGGCTCGGTGTTACCAGCCAGGGATGCTTTTTCTGTGGCTCACCCAGCAGTTTTCATTTTCTCATTTAATTATGATGGAATGTGTCCTTATCTATTTCTTCCCTACTTCCTTCCCTAGGCAAAAACATGATTACACAGATTTTTATGAAAGCTAACATTAAACTCTATTTTTCTATGGTGCAACTAGTTACAGTCAAGGCTTGATAATAAGCTGCTACTTGTACAACATCTCAAATACTGCACTTGAAATTGTGTTCATGTATATTGGGCATACCAAGACACTTATCATTGAGTCAATTTTAGTTACTATTAGTGAATTATTTCACTTGTAAATTGGAGCATGTTTATACTGCTACAGTTAAGGTTGATACATTGAAAATATGTTCATGTTGCAAAAATACACAGTAAACTTTCAATAATCCATTTGAAATAAACATAAAATACATTATAGCTAAATTCTAGAAATTACTAAAATTGCATAAATATTTTAATAAACAAAACATTTGTGTGTGAACTTTTTCTTTATATATACAGAGGTTTTGTAGCACATCTAATAACTTTCTCAGTTTCTGGGGACTGTCATAGCTTATTAGTCATCTCAGATTCTTACAATGTTATTCTTAGCTCATGGAGGCCAGCTACATTTTTGTGTCATATATCCTTTATTCATCTCCTCTCACAGGCTTCTGATAATATGATATCTTATTCTAAGATTATCATAATCTTTCCCAGTACTATTCTGATTAAATTATGTCTTATGGAACCTAACAATCATGAAAGTCTCTGTCTCTTTCAGTTTCCATATTCTATAGGCAGAACAAAGGGGGAGATTTCACCATATTCAAAGGCAGAATATTTTTCGACCCCTGCTACAAAGATGCCAACTCATAGCTATCCATATGATAGGTCAGATAGGACAATCATTTCCCTCAAAATATTAGCCCTGCACTTCAGATAATCAGGTAAAGCTAAAAGTGTACAAGGAATCGCTTAATACCTATGAGATTCATTAAAAAAATCTCTCCATGTCTATTAATTTGAACAAATTAGATATGCAAATGTGTCCTTGTTGAAATATACATTTTAGATACCATCTAAAGTCCTGAACTTGGAGCAGCACAGATGGCTTACTCTTAGAAGGCTGACCAATTAAAAGTGTTTACTGTGCCTGCAGAGATACAAGTTCAGTTTCTAGCACCAATTTCAGTGGGTTCCCACAACTGTCTATTAACCTGGCTCAAGGAGCTCCAAATTATCCGGTCTTCATGAACATTGCACACAAGTTCAATACACACACACACACACACACACACACACACACACTCACTCACTCACACTCACAAATATACCCACATACCTTAAAAAGTAAAAAATAAAATATTGACTTTAAGGCATGGTCAAAGATAGGAACTAACTTGATTAAATATACAAATTTGATGTTATCTTCGATAAAGAGGAAAATAAACCTTAAATTGGACACAAAATACTTGAACTGAGTGTATCACAAATAACTGTCCTTAAAAAAAATAAATTGAAGAGTATTTCTGGAAGTAATTTAAAAAAAGATTACATTCAATCAATCTAAATTAAGTCTAGAAGGAGATTTGGTTAAAATAATACAGGATATTCATATACATTCTATATTTACACTTCCTTGAGCTAAAAATCAATTGAGGCTAAATGATCACATTTATTTTTACATGATGAGCGATGTGAGGATAATGACAAATGTAATTTCTAATCTCATTCTTTTTCAAATATTAAGCATAAAGTATACAAGCAGAACACGAATTTGAGAAGTCAATATTTAATGCGAACAATAATAACTTTAAGATGTTTCAGTCCCAAGGACATTTTTGTGGACAACGTAAAGCTAGCATCTTAATAGCCTCACACTGGAGTGTGGCACAGCAAGGCCAGGAGAAAGTATTTCCAAATTAAGGGTCTACTTGATTCTTGGAGGCCAAGCAGTATTTCCTTGTGCCATTTTGGACAGTTCTTTGTAGGTTCGTGTGTGTGTGTGTGTGTGTGTGTGTGTGTGTGTGTGCACGCGCGCGCAATCATGAGTGTTTAGGTTGACAAGTATGTGGTGGTATTGTGTTCCCCAAAATATCGTGTACCTTAATAAACTTATCTGGGGTCAGAGAACAGAAAAGCCATTAGTTAGGCAGTGATAGCACACACCTTTAATCCTAGCATTCCAGAGATAGAAATCCCTCTGGATTTCTGTGAGTTCAAGGCCACATTGGAAAAAGCCAAGCATGGTGACACATGCCTTTAATCCCAGAAAGCCAGCCTTTAATCCCAGAGAGTGGTGGTAGAAAGCAGAAAGATATATAAGGCGTGAGGACCAGAAACTAGAAGCATTTGACTGGTTAAGCATGTGGCTGGTTAAGCTTCAGGCTTTCTAGCAGCACAGTTCAGCTGAGAGCCATTGGGATGAGGACATAGAAGCTTCCAGTCTGAGGAAACAGGACCAGCTGAGGATCCGGCGAGGTGAGATAGCTGTGACTTGTTCTGTCTCTCTGATCTACCAGCATTGACCCCAATAACTGGCCTCGGGTTTGATTTTATTAATAAGAACTTTTAAGATTCATGCTACACAAGTATGCGTGCATGTGTGTGACCTATAATTCTCGAGAGCAGATGTTGACAGGACATGCCTTCCTCCTTATCACTCCCAGTCTCATTATTGTAAGAGCAGTTTCTCGGAACTTCCGTCACTCACTGACCAGCAAGCCCCGGGAATCCGTCTGTCTCACCTCCCCAGTGCTGGGATAATGGGCTAGGGTCCCTTCTACACTGATGCTGGGATGGCGCTCAGGTCCTTACTATTGGCAGCGTGCCCTTTGTACTCTGAACCATCATGCCAGCTCTTCTTTTCAGAGGAAAGCTTTAGTAGAAATTTTAAATGCTTTGGTCATTTAGGAGTCACTTATGGTACAAATATATCAAAATAATGCTTCTAGGATACAAATTTTCTATTATTATAAATTATATTTTAAAAATTAGTATTTAAGTGGATGTTCTAATTGTACAAACCATACTTATCTTGTGACTAGTGAAAAATACAAATATATCCATATTATTCTGAATACAATTTCTTATAGAGGATATTAATCAGAATACTGTCTTTTGTTTGAGCAACTAAAAACTATTCATACACTATATAAAAGTGTATTCAATGTATTGTAAGCAAGAACTGCTTCTCATCATAACATGTTGTATGTGGAAATAGTATATCTTACATGGTTTTTATTTTAAAGAATAAAATTCAGTAAGAATATATAGTGGCTAATAAGTGTATACCAATAACAAAAAAATATTTCTACAAGGAAAAGTATAATCAGTGAAAATTTTAGTTATGCTTAAGAATATACATAATAAATAAAGAAATGATGTCAGTTTCAGAAGTAAATAGCCACTGTGGAGATAGACGGATAGTTACACAACTTTATAGAGAGGTTTTGAAGGAAGGAATGTACTTAATATGCGATTGTTAAGGTACAAAGTTACAAGAAGAAAGTGCAGAGCATGATATATGCCCCAGAGGGGCTACACTCTTGGGGTACAATGGCTACAGAATGGTTTGATCTTCCTGTCATCCTCAGAGGTTTCCCAGGACTTGTGGCATATGATCTAAAGCCAAAACTATTCATGATTAAAACAGAACAAGCTGCTCACCCAAGAAGCAGCTTTTGTCATTTAACCAAATTGCTGACAGATATTTTTCAGTAAAAGAAACCCTAGCCTCATGGGGGAATGTCTTTTTGTATGCTCTGAAAATAAGTTGCTCTGATTTGTTGAAATAAAGCTGTTTGGCCAATGGTGAGGCAGAATAGGGTTAGGCAGGACATTCTAACTACAGAGGAGGAAGTTGGCAGGCAGAACTGAGAGGACACTGCCAGCTGCTTCCATGAGAAGCAAGATGTAAAGATACCAGTAAGCCATGAGCTATGAGGCAAAGTATACATCAACAGAAATGGGTGAGTTTAAATATAAGAGCTAGTCAATGGTAGACCTGAGCTAATGGCCAAGTAGTTTTAGTTAATATAAGCCTCTGTGTAATTAATTGGGTCTGGGTGGCTGAGGACCAGGCAGAACACAGTAAAAATTTCAGTTACACTGGCATAAACTCTTACCAACAGATTTTCTTTAACTGAGCTGATATCAACCTAGGTATATCATTTTTAAATTAAAGTATTAGTTTATTGTTGCTGCTAAAATATATCATAGCAAGATTAGTGACATAAAAAAAACATAAATTAGCATTCTCACGGTTCTGTTTCAGAATAAATTAAGTGAAGCTTCATCTAATTTGTCTTAGAAGGTATCACTGAGTATGATTCTGAAAGACTTAAAAACAATTCCATGTCCTTGTTCATTCATGTGGCTGGCAAAGCCAGTTTTTCAAACTGTTACTAATGAAGCCTTATATCCTTGTCTGATGTAAAGCTTGAGAGAGTTCTTAGATCCTAGATTTGTCCACATTAATGGAGTGGAGACCACTTACACACCTTTAAAGCTCATTTTGTCATTGAACTTTTTTGATACATCCAATCTATGTGACCTGCCTTCTGCATCATCTCCTTTCCATTTCCCTTACATCTCTCTTCCTGAGTTTGCTTACAGGTCATATGATGCCACTGTGCCCAAGTGCATGATCGAGAACTACCTCCTTGTCTTTACATGAGCCAGTTAAGTACCTTATATTTACCAGAAAAGACATGATATAAAAGTATCTATAATCTTGTTTGACTGTCTACAACTAAACAATTTTTAAGGTCATCTGGATTAGTTTGCCTATAATACTGTATTTTAGTTTTTCTAAGTAATTCTAGCAAGCAGCCAGGATTGGAAAATCATTTAAAAAATGCTAACACAGAAACTTACAGTGGTCAAAGGAAACATATAAATGTCAATGGACTTTGCTGCTATGTCCCTCTCTTTCTCCTGGTTCTCTCC
The DNA here is from genome assembly GCF_004664715.2 of Peromyscus leucopus. Taxonomy (NCBI): domain Eukaryota; kingdom Metazoa; phylum Chordata; class Mammalia; order Rodentia; family Cricetidae; genus Peromyscus; species Peromyscus leucopus. The sequence goes on along the minus strand of NC_051073.1, from coordinate 16,684,038 downwards.
TCCTTCATTCTCTCTCATTCTATTGTGCCTAGATTTCTCCTCCTATTTATTCTCTCTGTCTGTTCCTCTCTCTGTCTAGCTATTGGCCACTCAACATTTTTTATTAGGCTAGTCAAGTACCTTAGGCAGACAAAGTGAAACAAATTCAACACATCTCTACATAGTTAAACACACCCTTACATTGATAAACAAATGCAACACAAACAAAAGTAACATACCTTTATATCGTTACAATAAATGTAATATATCTTTGCCTAGTTAAAATAATATTCCAAAACTTTTCTCCCTTTTTGTCTAAAGGAAAAAAAAAAAGGTTTTGACTTCAACATAGTAAATTCATGTAAATGAGAACAGTTACCAAGTAAGGATTAAATTCACAATAACCAGTCCATTTTTATTTGACAAATTCAGAGAAAACACTCCAATTTTAATACTATCTTTGTGAGTTCAATGTTCTATACCTACTTACCTTCTATATCATAACTAAGGGAATCTGTAACTATAACTATCTAGTCTTGCCAGGTGGTGGTGACACATGCCTTTAATCCCAGGACTCAGGAGGCAAAGGCAGGCACATAGGCACATCCCTGTGAGTTCAAGGCCAGCCTGGTCTACAGAGCAAGATTCAGGACAGACACCAAAGATACACAGAGAAACCATGTCTTGAAAAAATAAAATCCACACATACACACACACACACACACACACACACACACACACACACACACAAACAAACAAAAAAACTATCTAGTCTTAACTTCATTAATGACCCCAGCAGGATATAATATTACCTGAGCAAACAGAAAGTACAGTAAAGCCACTTCCAAACATATAGAAATGAAAGACATCTGGATTCCTGGACAGTCACCCAAGGTTACTCTGCAATCTTGGGGCATTTTTTTTTTTTTTTTTGGCCTACATTCCTAAACTCTCTGGGAGACTTTTCTGTGAAACAGGAATTTTAAAGGACTGTCCTGCCTGGTTTCAATAATATTTGACTTTAGCATTCTTGTGTGTTTTGAAAAATGTCTGACAGACTTTTCTATGAAGCAGGAATTTTGAAGGACTGTTCTGCCTTATCATGGCAAAGTTTGGCAGCCTTTTTCCTTTGTGTCCTGATTGTCCAGTTTGTATAGCATATTGTTGGCAGTCAAGGCAAGAGCAGTGTCTTTGCACAGTGACTAACCTTGATACAATGAAAATGAACTCCAAATTGAGCCTCTTGGATGCCCATCTTCTCTGAAATAAATTGGTTTTTCCAGGAGCAGACATGTCTCACTATCATGAAAAGGCTCAGGTTATTAAATATCTTAAATGCCATATTCTATAGGTCTTTGAAGTGTTTGAAGATCTATCTATCTATCTATCTATCTATCTATCTATCTATCTATCTACTATCTGTCTGTCTAAATGTCTCTGTTTAATCTTAAAAATATACTCAATATGACCACAAGTGTGATTATAGATTTATTATAGATTACTAACTACTAACCTGTATTTCTTAATTATACACTACATTTTTAAAGGTGCACAATATCCCAACCATGAGTAGAAACATACATTCATATACCAAATACAACTTTAAATTTGTATCTATATACCAAAGTCCATACCAGTGTAAGATTTGTGGTTAATAATTGTCTTTTTATCCCATATTCCTTTATCCCCACTAAATGATGACAAACATCTATTATCCATATAATAACCAAAACCCACTCACTCCATCTCTTCGGAATGTGAGTGTTGTTTCCTCTAGACTGCTTCCTGTTGTCTGTGGGTGAAGGCATCTTTAGTAAACCAGGGAAAATTGAGATAATGGTTAAGTCCTGGGAAAATTAAGTATAACCGTTGTTGTTTAGTCTTTGTGAAATGGGAAAGTCCAAGGCATATTTACAGTCCTGGCTAGAGTAAACTATGAGGCTGGACAATCTCAGCCAATAAATAGCCTTGAAGCTGTCCTGGATTCAGAACTATGAGGAAACTGCAACAGAGGCACTTGGAGAGGCTGGATTACCATTTTCATTCTGGTCCCCTTACTCTGAAAACACACAAACTTTAAAGATCACATACATATTTGCATTAAAACAAGTATGTTCTGAGCATTGTGAAGGGATAAGAATAAATGTCACATGTCTAGTAGTTTTTCTGGGTTTGTTTCTTTATATCTGTAGCCAGGATTTTCAGAAGGTCTCACCCGATTAAACTTGATCTCTATTAACTTTGAATGAATCCACAGTCTTTTGTTTCCTGTGGAAACAAAACAATAACCTCTTCTCCAAAGCAATGCATTTTCTTACTTCCATTTTAAAGTTAAGGCACTCCTAAAGTATCTAGGTTAGTTTAATTCAGCAGTCCCTCTTACAATCCCATGTCTCTCAGCAGCTGTTGTTTGCTCATCATCAATCAAAACTTCAAAGTTAAAACAGCTCCATATGGGATCCAGACTCCCTTTGTGTGTTTCATAATTACATGGCTTTTTCTTTTTTATTATAAATTATCTTCTTTTTATGACTGTCTTTTACCCATATTTTTTTTTCTTTTTTTAAGCCTATGCATAATTTTAAACACACTATTACCTGCTTAGAGAGGTTTTTTTCTGTCTGGATCTGTCTTTACTATATTTCTCTAGACTTTTCTGTCTACATGAGAAAAACTATAAGCTGCTAAGATACTTCTGGGTCCTCCAGTGTGACTTTGGTAACTGGCTCTATCCCCTTCTTGGGTGTATGAGAGCAAAGCCTTAAGCTTGTAGGCCAGGACAGAGATGCATTTGACCAGGGACTGCATTCAACCACCCTAGCTGTAGAATACTGGTACCCATGCTGTGGCAGGCATTTTCACTTAGCTTGCTGTTTCTACTTAGTGTACTAGATTTCTTTTTTTTTTTTTTTTTTCACCTTTCTCAGTCCCTATGTGGAAGTAAGGTCCCCATTTTGGAACACCAAAAGACATGGCAGGACTACTGCACACATGAACTCACAGCATCTGTGGTTGCCTCCACAAGATCAAGCGACCCAACAATGAAGTCCACTCATGGTCGCCCATCCATCAAAGAGGAGATACGGAATTGTTCTGGTGAAAGGATAGTCAGTTTTGTTTATGTGTTTGGCTACTTAGGTCAAGCCTGCTCCATTGGATTGCAAGGTTTTTAAAAAGTTGGCACAGATTTGGGAGGATATAAGGAGAAAAGGATGGGTCTGGGAGAATTTGGTGGGAAAATATGGTGGTGAATGAAATCAAGCTACATTGTATGTGATTCACAGAGTATTAGCTGAAATGCTTTTAAATGGATCTCACTTACCTTGGTAGCTTATCATGAAACCCAGCTAGACCCCTTACGCTAAGGGATACATGGGAACACAACAAAGTAAAAGGGTTAGCCAAAATAAAAGTTGTTTAAAAGCACTGTATGGAGACCTACTATTTTCTAACCAAATTATTTAAAAAGAAAGTTTAGATGGGAAATACACTTCATTGCCAAATAATGCTGTGTCAGCAAAATGTGTGTTATAAACGAAAACCCCATTTCCAGGTGTGGGATCTCTATATAGAAGTTATTGATCAGGGACACCCTCAGAGTAGCATCAGGTCTTGCCACTGTTGTATTTTCTCTCTCAGAACTAGATGATAAGAACCTATTGCTTAGTCTATAATCTACCTGTGTTATAACATTTAGAAGTCTGCCTGAGACTCAGTTGAAAACATTGCCCTGCTAGCAAGCTGTCATAGGGCTAGGTGATATAGAGGGTACTAGGAGTGGAAATGAATCTGTGGCCTCACCAACTGTGAACACTATAAATGGCAAGAGAAACTGCACACACTAGTCCAAAATGATGACAGTTATGGGGACAATTTGGCCATCTCTAATTGAGTTTAAGGTTTGCTCTCTAGCAGTGAATGAATCTATGCTGGTATTATCTTGTTGGACAAACCTCAGACCTGCAGGAGCAATAAGTCCAAGGGTAGCAATTACTACTGTTGTTCACTTCTACATATCTACGCTTAAACCCATATAAAATTGCCTGTCCCAGTTTTAATCAGAGAAGTCTTTCTTTACAGTTAACAGTGGTGAAAACAAAGTTGTGGCTTTTCAAGAGAGTACTCATCCATAAATAAAACAATCATGTCATTTCCTCTGAGCCTCAGGGTACATTGTTGAAGACCGGACTGAAAGAATGTCAGAACCAGAACATAGGGAGGATTGTAAAATGCCGTTCTCTGAGAATGACAAGCCATTGAAATCATAAACTCACTACTGCAGTGGTAACCTGCATTGTAACAACACGATACTGACACTGCTATTGTGCAGCCATGGGTGGTGGAGGGCCTCCGGTCCCAGTCCCTCTCTGATGAACTATTGACTACTGATAGATTCAGGGATAGTGATCGTGGTCATCTTTAGTGTTATCCACTGATGAGACCACCAGGATCCAATGCAAATGTATATCTATATTCAAAACTGGTAGCCATGCAGACAACACACATGCACACACAACCCCCCCCCAAAAAAAAAAGCACAAATATACCACACACTTACATAAGTGACAAATACTGGAAGGGAAGTTCTTGGATATGGAGGAGGTTGATGTGGATAGAAGGAAAAATATAATTGAAGGTGTAGGGGATGAGAGTAAACAGCGGACACTGTACGCATTAATGAAATTGTCACATAACAAGTTTATTTTAGAAAGGAAAAGAGAAAGAAATCACACCTCTTACTTAACAGTAAAATTGTAAAATGTTAAGCAACAATAATATGTGGTGCTACTGGCATGGTAGCTCTTTCTCAAAGCTTAACCCTGGCTCCCTAGTCACAAAGCTGATCATATCAAATCTAATGTTGTAGCCTTGTTCCTCAGGACCCACCCTGCTCGCTGCCTTGTGTGAGCATTCAGAATCAGATAAGGTGATTTTAGGTGGGATTCCCCAAGTCAGGATTCATCTCTCTTTTATCTAGAATACTTTAAAAATGTATTGTATGGGAGAAGATTCTATCCTCAATAAATAAAAATACCAAACACCCCCCTCCTTCAGCAGCAAAACACAAACAAACAAACAAACAAACAAACAACAACAACAAAAAAACACCACCACTACCACCATCAACAACAAAAAACCCCAATATCCTAAAGTGCTGATTAAATTTTCTGACATGGATAGGATGGCCGGGACATGAGAAAAAATAATCCAGTTATGGAAAAATACATATGCTACTAGTGTATCTGAAAATGGAGTCTTTCTGCACTATATACACAAGCTCTTTCAGAACTAAAATGTAGATTAAATGCTTTGGAGTATTATAGCTATAGAGCTCAAAATATTTTAACCAAGGGGATAAACATGTAAATAAATATAAAATATAAATTTCTACTTTATTTATTTATTTATTTATTTATTTATTTATTTATTTACTTATTGTTTTTTGAGACAGGGTTTCTCTGCGTAGCTTTGCGCCTTTCCTGGAGCTCACTTGGTAGCCCAGGCTGGCCTCGAACTCACAGAGATCCGCCTGGCTCTGCCTCCCGAGTGCTGGGATTAAAGGCGTGTGCCACCACCGTCCGGCCTTAAATTTCTACTTTAAACATTGTTGTGAGTTATTTTTTTTCAAGGCAAGAGCAAGCTTATTGAAACAAACATGATGTCCTTTGTTGATAATATTGCTTACCCATAGAAATCTTAATTATTTCACAACTTTTTGTTTACCTATTAAGATTAAGTACTATTAAGTTTCTTATGTCAAATTATGCATTAAATTACATTACAATTTTTGATAAATTCAATCAAATTCTTTCTTTGAAAGACTTATTCTGCTTTATCAGAGACAGCAGATTCATAAAATTACCTTCAGCTGACCCCTTTGAGCCACTGTGAAGAGTCAAGACTTACTTTCTTTTGCGTAAATGATAAAGTTAATGAAGATCATTGATAGTTTCTTGGAGCTTTTTGTCTTTATGACCTCCACCATCTCACACAGAATATCTGTGTATAAGATTGATTATAGCAATGCACAAGAAATAATATATCACTAAAGAGGAATGAGCTATGCCATTGCAGGAGAACATTATTTAACACCAGGTTTTCCTACAGGAAGTTCCTCATTCTGTGCATTTCAGTACTCCATTGCATTTTCTTTACATACATGTCTTTAAAACATCTTCCATTTCTAAGCAATAGAATGATTCATCTGCACCTCTAGTTTAGCTATTCTTCATTCTTCAGTCATTTCCAACTGCCTGCAGAAACTTTTCCACTTCATCATGTTTCTGTTGCTGAAAACCCTTTAACTGACACCATTTTATATAAACTTATCTCTGCCAAAAGTGTGAATTTCAGAACCTCATGATTATAATGAAATTTAACAGTCATTTCAGGTATCTTAGGCAGACATGCCTCATCTCTCTATTAATACTGCAAATGTCCTGAGGAAAACCATACTGTATGAAACTTTTCAATATTGTCCTCCTTCTTTGTAAAGAAAGACATAATGCACAAAGTGCTCAGTAAAAGGGAAAACAAGGGAGGGGACCCAAATTAAAAGAGGAGTGATTGAGCTATAAGTCATTTTAATTACCACATTAAATTAGGATCAGGATGACATTTAAATTTCAACTCAACTTGATTTGATGATCATGAGCTGGTGTCACTGTGGTTGCCCAAGGAAAAAGAAAAGCAGAGTACATACAGAGGATAATTATTATACCTTAATCCCTAGACAAGCTCAACATTATAGGTTTGGGGTATAGTAAAATTACATCTGAATATAGTTGTAGAGAAAGATGTTTAACTGAGACAGAATGGTGAGGGAGTCATATACTTTGCATTCTACCTACTGAAATAGTCAGTTGTAAAGTGATGTTAAAGTATCCACAAATTTTGGAGAGAAAGCACATTAAACTTCAAAATATTTTCTTTGATTTCCATTCATTTTTCCATTGCATTTGTGTATATTCAATAATGTTCACATGTATGTGAGTTTGTGTATATGTTGGTGTTGTCTTTGTGTGTGATAATCCTTGTGCATGAATGTATGCATGTATGGAGGTCAGAGATTGATACTAGGCATCTTCTTCCTTGATGTTTTGAATCTTATTCATTGCATGGCATCTTGCTGACACAGTTTTGCCCACGAATCCCCCATTCCTGCCTTCTAAGTCTGTAGTTAAGTGCTGGCTACTGTATACATCTATAAGTCACTTGGGTTCTGGGCATCTGAACTCCCATTCTCTTGCTTTCAACAAATAATTAAATCTCTGAGCACTCTCCCCAGACACATTGTAATTTATATGTATGTGACACATACTTATAATCGGCATGTATGGGCTGGAGGGATAGCTCAGCAGTTAAAGACTAGGCTCACAACCAAAAATATAATAGGCATGTAGGGGAAACAATGTCATATTTCAACATATATGAATATGTAAGTGTGTATGTGTTGTATGAGGCTAACAAACATATCCATCATGTTTCTGTGGTGATAGCAATCAAAGTTAGTTTGAAATATACAGTGAATGAACTATAATCACATTACCTTCCAAGAGGCATCAGAACATATCCATCCTAACTATAACTCCGTATAATTGACTAGATATCTCCACTCCTCTGTTTCAATGGCTATTATTAAAAACAAGATATAAAAGGTATTATTGAGCATATGAAAAATGGGATGTGAATCATAATAGTATTGTTGCAAATAAATGTTAAAAATAAGAAAAACAATATGGAAGACTCTAGTTTTTTAATATATGAATTATATTTTAATAACAGGAGAGTATTTTGAGTTTCATGAGGAACTGAAGAAATTGAGACCAGCATGTGAAGTCAGAGGAAGAGATTCTAGTTCAATTCATTTTTCTAATTGAGAGGTTTCTTTTCTCCTAGAATCACTCAAGCTGGTATCCACACAGCCCCTGTGAAGAAACTCTCATCATTTAAACTTTCAAACATTCCCTAAGAATAAACAGCAACAAATTTTAAAAAATCATGCTCCAAAAAGAAAGACATCAACTTTCTGTCAACAGCATGATTTCTCATCTATGTTCCAAAAATACCATAGTAAATTAAGGAACCAAATATAAAATATAAAAAAAGTCTCTTCCTGAAACAAGCTTGGGGTAAAATGGGAGATCTGCTGTGTCAGGAATAAGTCATATTGGTGCACCATGCATTTATATTAATTTTAATTAAACAAAGGCATAGCACTATCTATTAACAAACAATAGATAATGATTTTGCTCAATTGGATGCAGTTATGTGGAGCTCTAAGTAAATGGTATTAGACGGGAATTATCTTTTTCCTCTTCCATTCTCCTATCCATAATTTTAGATAACTTTGACTCATCTCTACTCTCTATAAATGTCCCAAACTATTCTGTCATCTTTATTGAGACAAATATACTGTTTTCCATATTACTGAGATAAGTACTCTGAAGAGGGTACCCATATTTTTAGGACACGAGGAAATACACTTGCTTTCAGAGTGGTGCCACAAGTTTAAATATAGCTTCTCTTTGAACATAATTTTTCAATCTAGATAAGCTGTTATCCACAAATTCCAGACAACTAAATATAAAACCCCTTTGAATAAGGTGCTCACAGTTCCTCATGCTATGGTGACCTCCAACCATAAAATTTTCATTGCTACATCACAACTGTAATTTTACTATTGTAATGAATCATAATGTTAACATCAGATTTGTAGAATATCTGATGTGACCCCTGTGAAAGGGTCATTGTCCCCTCCAAAGGAGTCACTACCCAGAGGTTGAGAGCAACTGCTATAAAGTCTTCCTATCCAAGTTTCCAAAAGAAATGTTCCTGTCATAGGTTTTCACACCACACATTGTCAATTTTATTCTAATTCTTCATGTTCTAAAATTGTGCATCTACCTATTACTTCCTTTTGACAATCTTCTGTTATGTATCTTATCCAAAAGCATGCACACTCACATCTACTCAAAGTAATTAGCACACCTTCCCCCACACCAGTATAGACATCTTCTATTATGTCATCATCCCATGGGGATCATTACTGTGCAGTCCTCCTGGTCTTCTAAGGTAACATCTTGGTCCCAATGTAATTTGATAATTAACTTAATGAGTCTAAAGATTCTACATTCAAATTTGACATCAAAGTTGTTAGAAAAGGAAACCTGTCAATGCAACAAATTAGAATGTATTCATGTAATGATGGCTATAAGGTCTTATATTTAATAGAGTTACAGACACAAAACTCCGGAATCAAGCAAGGTGTATTGCTTGGTCCAGAGATAATAGATGTAAGCCCTAATCACTTGCATAGCCTTGCACAGGCTGTGCTACTTGACTGGCCTTTCTCTTTATTCTCAAACACAACAAATGTGTTTAATTGGCTTTGTGTCCTTGTTTTCTCCTGTGATTTAAATGAACTTGCTAGTACACTACATTGGTGTTATCTGCTGAAATGTCATCTTGTTAAATAGACACTCACTGTATATCAGCGTGAAAAATTGACTGTCTCGAAATAGTTGGACTCCCATGCCTTTTAACTAATATTTCATTTCTTGTTTTCCCTGTACATAACTATCAACAACCAACTTTCCTTTGATTTTTTTTTTACAGTGACAATTATTTTAGTTCCATCTCATTTGAGAATCAGCTCCAAGTAAGCAAGGTCTTGCTCTAAATTTTATCTGTTTGGCACATCAATGTGCCAACTATATGAAGAGGTCTCAATACGTTCATGCAAAAAGACAGAATTTTTCCAAAGAGAGTGCTTCTACCTTATGCACCTGAGAAGTATGCCTTCCCCATAATGTAAGTGTGCCCTGTCCTTAACAGAGCACACAACAGATCCTTTTTCAACTTAAAAAATAAAGAGTCAACCTGGTTCTAGGGATAGTAAAATAGGAAATAACAGAGAAGCAAGATGGCTTTTGAATCAAGATTCCAACATTTCCTTCTATGGCCTTAGTCTTTACTTACCTTTGCTGCACTCAGATTTGAAGATGTTAAAATGTGAATACTCCAAGTGTGTAGTACCTTATCAGAAAACTATTATTATTATTATATTTTTCTTATATTTATTATGATGGTGATTTTAATAATTTACTACCAAAGCCTTATTTAGCACTTGTAATTGTCCTTGACTATCACTAATTCAGTCTCTGAACATTTTCACAAATAGTTAGTAAAATTCAAATTGAAAATGCAACCCTTTGGAAAAAAGAATTTCCTTGACATCCTTCATTTATGTTTATCCATAATTGATCCTCCTTTCTTGTCATCATTGGGAAGACATTGAATGACATTTGAAGGCACTTATGACAGTGTCTATAAGATATTTATAGCACTTAATCTGCCAGATATTTGTCCTTAGAATTAAGGAGTAAGATATCTTTAGACCTCAGGTCTCATTGTAAGTTACATTCAAAATATCTTGTAAAATTAGTTTCAATGTCAGCATGCTAAAGCCTGCCTCAGCTTTCCTGAAAGATTGGCAGTGATATATAACCCCCTAACTTTGACTGGAGACTATAAAATAGATGGAGTGGTCAGGCTTAGTCCTAAGTAACCTTTTATTCAATGACAGTAATTACTTGTTTGAACCTTTAATTCATTTAAATTTGCTTGAACTTTCAAGTGACTACCCACATATTTTCCATTTTGACAGATAAAATTAAATGAGCACTAGGTGGAAGCAATCTATGTAATGGTTTGGCATGATTGACAGCTTAAGAAAAATATAAAGTGACTTTACTTTGCAAAACTAATTCTTGTAAGGATAATGCATGTTTGTTTCTTCATGATGATATTTATATATATTTATATCAGGATCCATGACTGAGATTCCAAGGGATTATAAATACTATGGAAGGTCCATGTATATTTATACTTCTATGCTTGGAAGTCTGAACTTTTCATTATTTTCTAAGTTTATGATTTTAGCATGGATACTGTTATTACTGTTAATTTTAAACATTATTGAACCGATACCAAGTAACTAGATTAAAAAAAAAAAACCCTTATTTTAAACTCATTGTTCAAAAGAAGAAATCCTATGGAAACATTTCTTATATATAAGAATGCAACTTTCTCTTACTTGAGTGTATTTCTAAGAATAATATGACAGTCAGAGCATGGAGAGAATTACTATAAAATGCTGCCTTCCAAACATGGCACACCTTTTATAACCATGAAATTATAGCTGATGTGGTTACCAACATGAGACCTATACAAAATCAAAGTTCCAGTATAGATTGACAGATGCACCAATTGCTGAGGAGCTATTGACCATGGATAGGGAAGAAATTATCATTCTATATCAATGATACAGCTGCAAATAGGTTTCCTAGACTATAGTGGATGGCTGCATACCAATTTACATATGAGCAAGATTAACAGGTTTCAGTGGCCTATCAAACAGCAACAACCCATGAAGTTATAGAGGGCATGTGACCGTGGCTATGAGAGTCGGATGGTTAAAAGAGAAAGTATACATAATCTGTGGAGGCCCAAATTACTCAAGGTCAGAGAATCTGGGCTTGCTTTACCCAACGGGGCTGCATAATGGGATGATTTGGTCACGAGCATGTTCACCAGGTGTTTGGAAGGGTCTACACTTGGCTGTATGGTGTGCTTTAGTCTTAAAAAAGGGAGGTATTTTGCCTCTCCCCTTGGCATAATATAAAAAGCCCCTTTCAATAAAGGAAGAGGCTGTTGGGTATTGATCCAGGCCCCCTGAAGCTTTCCTGTGTTTCTGTCTTTCTTCTTATTGGCTAGGTCTCTCTTTCACTGATATTTTCACGGAGCAGGGGGCATGACCAGTAATGAATTAAGTTGACGACCATGCAGAGGAAAGCAATCAGCAAGCTGTGGCTTTGAGTGCATCAGAGAGAGGTGACCCTGGCAGCGAGTGCCCAGCAAAGATGCTGCCCTAGAAGCAGCAGCCAGACAAGCAGCAGAGGAATGCCCCTGTGTGGAAAGGCTGGTATTGGAACTGCTGAGTGAGGCAGAGCTGCACTCCAGGTTGAATGGTGGAGATGTGTTGGAACGTAGCCTAGCCTGAGCTCCAAGTAACAGGTCTGTGGTAGGCCAGGGAACAGGTGATCCCAGTCTGAGTGCATTCTGGGGACACTGGGGAGCCTGAGGTGGCATTTGGCTGTATAAGCAGGGCAGTGCATGGAGAAAGACTCCTGATGGGTCAGGTAATGGAGCTGGGGGTGCAGCAGCTATGACTGGCCACAGCTGGGTTTCTTCCCTGAGCCAGGGTGGCTGCATGAAAGCAGAGACTCATAGCAGTGTGAGGAAACTTGAGCCTCTGAGGCAAGAGGTGGGTGAGAGCCCTCAGCCCAAGAACCAGGGCTGTAAATAAATAAATAAATAAATAAATAAATAAATAAATAAATAAATAAGAAAGACTAGGACAAGGGTTTGCTGCTATTTGAGCCAAGAGCCAAAGCCATGCAGTTTCTGTTTTCTGGCTACTTTTTTGAAGAGCTCTGTAGCTGCTCAGCTACGTTGACTGTGACAGCCATCTTCACTCTGGGGCAAAGTTCCTAGGGGAAGATTGCCATAAAATGCTGCTGTAACTGAGAGTGAAGTATCAGCAACTCTTGTTTGAACTAGGGTTGCAGTCAGAGGAACTGTAAGACTGGTACCATAAGTGTCTTTTTGAACTTTTTCAGACTGCAGAAATGGGACAGTTTTGAAATCATTTATGCATATAGACTCTATCAACTATGATGACTTATGAATTGTTTTGTGTATGCATGTATACTTTATTAACTGTGATGATTCACGAACTGTTTTATGTAAAAAGTGGAACTGTCTGTTTCATGTAAAATTGTAGAAATTTGTTTTTTTCTATCCAGGCTCAAGAAAAGGGAAAATTAACATTCCTCAGTCTCTTTAATTTTTTAAAAGATATTTTCTTGTCCCTTGAGTGGATTAATGTTAATTTACATTAATATGCCCTATGTTTTGTGTAGTTTTATTAAGAGACTACTTTTGGATGTTTGCTAAAGTTTATAAAGTGTAAATAGTTCTATTGAGAGTTTAGTTTTGGATGTAAGTTTGTGAGAATTGTAATTGTGTATAGTAATATTTATATTAGAATTATGTTTACTTGTTAATGTTAATGGTGATGATAAGGGGCTCTTTAGGTTTGATGTGGTTGCATAAGGAGGTTAATGATTTATTTGATTCGATTGCATGAGGAATTTATAGATTTAAAAAGGGCTTGACAAAGGTAAAACTGCTGTAGTCACCTTAGACCCATTCAAAAAGGACATTCCATCCTTATCATCCTTTATTCCTTTACTGGGAAGTATGGCAGCCATATGAAACAGGAGTACTGCTGTGATTTTTTCCAGCTACTCACAAGTTCTTAGTGGAAAACCAGCTACAGTGCTGCATAGAGTTAAGCTCTGGGGGAAATTTGTGGAGGCCCAAATTATTCAGGGTCAGAGAATCTGGGCTTGCTCTACCCAGCAAGGCTGCATAATTGGGTGATTTGGTCACAGGTACATTCTCCAGGTGTTTTGAAGGGTCTATACTTGGCTGTATGGTGTGCTTGTTCTTGCAAGTGGGAGGTCTTTTGCCTCTTCCCTTGACATATTATAAAAAAAAATCCTTTACATAAAGGAGGAGGCTGCTGGGTATTGATCTAAGGCCTGCCAAAGCTATCCTGTGTTTCTGTCTTTCTTCTCATTGGCTAGGTCTCTCTTTCTATCTGATATTTTCTCATTCCTCTCTCCTCCTCCTAAGAACCTTCAAAAGGTGAGAACTGAACTCCCATAATAATGATATTTCACTTTAGTCATTTTTGAGATTGTCATGAATACATAAAACATAAAATAACAAAATAATTGGCTTTATTTATTCAGATTTCTCTGAATTTTTCAATACTCAGTTATTTTGTGGTGCCAGTGATCACTGAGGATGAAGTCTCATGATTCCAATGGATTACTTTAATAGATTCTCTTGTCATCTTTCTTGTCATCAGTGTGTTTTGCCTTCCTAAAATCCACTCATATTTAGCCTGCAATCTCAGTCCTTATATCACCATGTCATTCTTCCTAATATGATCAGTCTAAATTCTTATAAATTAGGATATTTAGACTTTTGTATAAAAGCAAAGATTAAATCAGATTTGATGACAACTTCAAATAACCTGTTGATTCTATTGTGTTTGTATTACTGGCGCTAATCCCTATGGAATTAACCAGGTGCTATCAGTAGAGGTGGTCCAACTTACTCTAGATGATAAGTATTACAGTCCATTCCCAGTTTCTATTTCAGTAGATCTTAGATGCAGATTTGAGGTCTGAATGTTTAATATACCCTCCTGATGATTTCTGGCATTTTGAAGACTGGAAAAGTGCTGATAATGCAAGCTTTATTTCTCACATGAAATGTTGTCACTTTCCCATAATTTTCTTGTGAATTTCAATCAGCAGATATAGCTAACACATCTTGTGCAATCATGCATAAAAGTGAAAGCATGATTTTAAATATGTTGTCTTTTCATTTTGTCCATAAACATTAGTAAATGTCCATTACTCCACCATTTTATATGGTCATCATTCCTGCCCATAATAATTTTCCTCATGGATTGATATTTATTACTATAGAAATTATGGAGTTTAAAAATTGGAAGAGATATTTGCAAGTATGTTAGTAAATGGCTCATTTATATATGTGGAGCCTGAGTATAGAAAAAGAATGACTTCATTTAAAAGTGGTGACACTTTAGGTCATTTAACCAAAATAATTAAATATACTGTTAGTCTATTAGTATAGCTACATACAACCATTTTAATGTTTTTTAAATAGATTTCTTCTCTCATACAACTCATACTGACCACAGTTTCCCCTCCTTCCATTCTTCCCAGCTCCCCTCAACATATCACCCCTAGAATCATCACCTCTGTTCCCTTCAGAAAAGAGTAGTCCTTCAAATGACAATCAAAAAAAAAGAGCAAGATATGATAAGACAACGTAAAAGCCCTTGCAAACACATTAATGTTATTTCAATATAGTCCATGAAGAACAAGAATGCTATATTAGTATGATCATTAATGATACTTGCTTATAAATTACAAAATTAATATACACATATATATGTATATAATTTATTTATTTTACATCCCAACTGCATTTCTCCTCCCTTCTCTCTTTCAAGTCCTTCCCTCCACCTCCACTCTTAATTTCCCATCCTCTCCTCCTCCATTTGTATTCATAAAAGGGCAGACCTTCCATGGATATCAGCAAAACAAGGCTTATCAAGTTGCAGTAAGAGTAAACACCTCCCCATTTATTAAGGTTGGGTAAGGCAACCCAATATGAGGAATAGGGTCCCAAATTTTTCTGCAAAAGGGTTAAAGACAGCTCATACTCCCACTGTTAGAAGTACCACAAGGGGACCAACCTGAACAACTCCCACATACATGCAGAGGGTCTAGGTCAGTCCCATGCAGGCTCTCTGGTTGTAGTTTCAGGCTCTTTGAGCTCCTATGATCCCAGGTTAGTTCATTATACAGGTTATAATGTGGAGGCCTTGACCCTTCTGCCTCCTGAGAGTCTTCCTTCCTCTTTTCGCAGGATTCCCTGAGCTCAGCCTAATCTCTGACAGTGGGTCTGTGCATCTTTTTCCACCAGTTGCTTGATGAAGCTGCTCTGATGACTATTGGGCTAGGCACCAATCTATGAGTATAGCAGAATATCATTAGGCATAATTGTCCTGCCCTTTCCCCTCTCCAGTCATGTTTGGTTCTATCCTAGGTCTCCTGGTCATCCAGCCTTTGAGTCCTGGTGCTCCAGGCAGAGTCAGGGATGGGTTCCCACTTGTGGAATGGGTCTGAGGCTGGTACAGTTATTGGTTGGCCTACAATCTCTGTCCCACCCTTACTCCAGCATATCCCATGGCAGGACAGACTGTAGGTCAAAGGTTATGTGGTTGGGTTAGAATTACATTACCTCTACTGGAAGACTTTCTTGGTCACAGAGGATGGACAGTTCATGCTAAATATCTGCTACTGCTTGTCTTGGCTAGGGTCATCCTTATAGATTTCTGGAAGTTTCCCTTGAAAAAGATTTTTAGCTGACCCAGAAATGTCTCATCTTTCCAGTTGTCTCTTTTAATATTCTCCCCATACTCCTTACTCCCACTTTATCCCTCATATTCATATACCCACGTGCATCTCATCAATCCAAGGTAATTTCTTCTCTTTCCCCTTTCCAGGGAGATCAAAGCTTCTCCCTTTGAATTCTCCTTGTAATCTAGCCTCTCTAGGTCTGTGATTATACCATGATTATCCTTACTTTAGATCTAATATTCAAATATAAGTGAGTACTTACAGTATTTGTCATTCTGGGTCTGGGTTACCTCATTCAGGATGATTTTTTTTCCAGTTCCATCCATTTGTCTGCAAATTTCATGATGTCATTGTTTTTCACAGCTGTGTAATACTCCATTATGTAAATGCACCCACATTTTCTTTGTTCATTCTTTGGTTGAGGGACATCTAAATTTTTCTTTTATAGGTTTTGGCTATTATTAATAAATATTCTAAGAATATAGTTGAGCAAGTTTCCTTGTGGTCTTGTGCCTCTTTTGGATATATGCTCAAGAGTGGTGTACTCTTGAGGTAGATTGATTCCTAATTTTCTGAAAAACTGCCATATTGATTTCCAATGTGGCTGTACAAGTTTGCACTGCAACCAGCAATGAAGGAGTGTTCCCTTTGTGCCACAATTTCTCCAGCATGGGCTATCACTTGGTTTTTCACCTTAGCCATTCTGACAGGAGTAAGATAGAATCTCAGAGTCATTTTGATTTGTGTTTATCTGACAGCTAAGGATGTCAAACATTTCTTTAGAGTTTCATGTCCATGTGAGATTCATCTGTTGAGAATTCTCTGTTTAGATCTGCACCCCATTTTTTTAGTTGGATTGTTTGGTTTTTGATGTCCAATTTATTGAGTTCTTCATATTTTCTTTTTTTTTTGGGGGGGGGCGGAAATCAGTCCTCTCTCAGATGTGGGATTGCTAAAGGTTTTTCTCATTTTTGAGGCCTCCATTTTGGACTTTAGTTGATCTGTTTTGACTTACAGAAGTTTTTTTTTTTTTTTTTTCAGTTTCATGAGGTCCCATTTATTAATTGTTGATCTTAGTGTCTGTGCTATTGTTATTCTATTGAGGAAATTGTCTCCTGTACCAAAATATTCAAGGCTATTCTTAATTTCTCTTCTATCAGGCTTAGTGTATCTGGATCTTGGTGAGGTCTTTGATCCACTTGGACTTGAGTTTTGAGCAAGATGATAGACATGAATCTATTTGCATTCTTCTTCATGCCAGTATCCAGTAATGTCAGCACCATTTGTTGAAAATGCTTTCTTGTTTCCATTGTATAACTTTGGCTTCTTTGTTAAAAATCAGGTGTCCATAGGTATGAGAATTTACATTCAGGTTTTCAATTTGATTCCTATGATCCACCTGTCAGTTTCTATGCCAGTAACATGTGTTTTTATTACTATATCTCTAGTGGAGCTTGAAATCAGGGATGGTAATCCCTGTGGTATAGCAGGAATCTTAAGGAGTCTTATTAATAAAATCAAACCTGAGGCCAAGTATTGGGGTGAACACTGGAATATCAGAGAGACAGAACAAGCCACAGCTAATCTCACCTGGCCAACTTTTCAGCTGATCTTGTTTCCTCAGCCTGGAAGCCTCTGTGTACTCATATCTGAATGGCTTTCAGCTGAACTGTGCTGCTCAAAACCTAAAAGCTTAACCAGCCAAATGCTTCTAGTTTCTGGTCCTCACACCTTATATATCTTTCTGCCTTCTACCATCACTCCCTGGGATTAAAGGCTCACTTTCTTGGATTAAAGGCATGAGTCATCAGCTTGGTTGTATCCTTGAACAGATGGATTTCTGCCTCTGCAATGCTAGGATTAAAGGCGTGTGCTACCACTACCTAACCACTATGTTTAATATTGTGGCTTTTTTGTCTCTGATCCCAGGTAAGTTTATTAGGGTACACAATATTTTGGGGAACGCAATACCACCACACTGTGGAAATTCTTTTATTGTACAGGATTGTTTTGGCTATCCTTGGTATTTTTTTTTATGTGATCATATCATTAGATCATTAAAAAGCCTTTAACATTATCCAATACTCCTTCATGACAAATGTTTTGGAGAGATAAGAGATACAAATAACATAACTAAACATAATAAAGGCAATATACAGCAAGCTGGCAGCCAACATCAAATTAACTGGAGAGAAAATCATAGTGACGCCACTCAAATCTATTCAATATAGTTATTGAAGTTCTAGTTGAGCAATAAGACAATTAAAGGAGATCAAGGGAATACAAATTTGAAAAAAAAATAAGTCAAAGTATCATTATTTTCAGATGATATGAATACAGAAGTAGGTGGTATGAATACAAAAGCAAACCCAAAACTTTTATCATGGAACCCCTACAGCTAATAAACATCTTTAGTGAAGTGGCTGGATACAAGATTAAAAAAAAAATCAGTAGTATTTTTTCCTATATACAAACAATAAATGGACTGAGAAAGAAATAAGGGAGAAAACACCCTTCAACATAGCCATAAATAATGTAAAATATCTTGGGGTTAACTCTAAGCAAACAAGTGAAAGACCTGTATGACAGGAATTTCAAGTCTTTGATTAAAGAAAATGGAGAAGATATCAGAAAATGGAAAGATCTCTTATACTCGTCGATTCATAGTAAAAATGGCCATCTTACCAAAAACAATCTACAAATTCAACATAATCCCCATTAAAACATATTTCTTTAGAGACCTTAAAAGACTATATTCAACTTGCTATTGAAAAACAGAGATATATTTTTATGAGAAGAAAAATGCTCCAACTATATTAGAATGATGAAAACTATAAATTAAATAGTCATTTTTCAGTGTTACTGTTGTGTAGTGAAGGACAATTTTAGAGTACCTAATGGAAGAAAACTGTATACACATATACACACAGACAGACAGAAACACACATACAGATACATTCAGTGAAATAAACAGCTCTCATCTAAAAAGAAAAGGTTTATTTTTTTATAAAGTCAAACATATGTGACTATGGGCTAGAAACATAGATTCAGATTTTACCATAGATCATGGTCTAATTAGGAAGGGATATGATGAACTTTTATGATAATGGAATAAAACAAAAATCACAATAACTTTAAAGACATTGATAGGTACAGGAGATAGTTGGGTTATGGCAAACACTGGGTTTCTATCTTACAGCACTCTTAGCCACACTTGGTGGAACTATTGTTCTGTTTAAGTGATCTAAATGATTTACCTAACAGTACCATGATGTTAAGTTACTTACAGTGTTGAACAATAAATGGCTATTAAGAGTGATAAAGATGATCAAAGATATTTTCACTTTGAAATTGGAGCACTCTCACCTCTCTACATCACTAAGTTTTAATCTGTCAATCAGACTTGGTAAGCCACAGCTTTATTTGGGAATTTTGGCCAATCGATCTGAGGTTTTGTTGTCATAGATTTGGTTTTTTGCTTGTTTGTTTTGTTTTGTTTGTCCTAAGAGTAAAAATTCTCTTTTGGGAATCCTTTGGTTATTTAAAAAAAATGTAAATCTTTATCTTTGGGAGAACTATGTGTTTCTAGTAATGACAGAATTATATCTACCCTTGTCTGTTTTCTCAGGCATGAAAAAACAGTTACATTGTCAGGCAGTGGTGGCACACACCTGTAATCCCAGTGCTTGGGAGGCAGAGCCAGGCAGATCCCTGTGAGTTTGAGGCCAGCCTGGTCTACAGAGCGAGATCCAGGACAGGCACCAAAACTACACAAAGAAACCCTGTCTCAAAAAAAACAAAAACAAAAACAAAAAACAGATTGATGGTATGTATCTATTAGTATGATTGAGTGTAAACTCAGCTTTTTCTAAAAATTAGGTTATTCTGAAAGTCTCAATGAGCTATTAAATCCCCATTGTTTATATCATGAACTCATTATATCACTAAAATGACCATTTATTAATTAAATAGTAAGCTATGTGAAATTAAATTTTTCTTATGATCAAATATCTTTCCATGCATCAAATTTCATTTTCATTTGAGATGTCTGGGATTCTGGATGTTGGTCTCAGTTTTGCAATGTAAATTATCTTGTATTCAGTTATTACCCACAATTAGTTCACAATTCAGTAATAATTGATTTGAACCAGTTTTGAAAGAGTAATTATGTACTGTTTATCTAAATTCTATTGTCCAAAACAGTTTTTCCTTTTAAACCACTGCCTTGATGTCTATTCTCCCACATTATATTGGAGAGCTCTTCAATTGTTAACTGTAGAATGAACAATTTATATGAGTAGGTGAATCTTACTCTTTTAAAGTACATTATCTTAGTTCTTAAGAAATTTTATTGATTCATCTATAGACAAGTAATTGATTCTTCTATAATTGCCAAAATAAGACTATTTTAAAGTAGTTTTTCAAAGAACATAACAAAAATATCATGTGTATGCTGTCAAATATTTAACTGCATTAAGTAGATTCAAAGTATGTACTTTACAATTAAACCATGGAAATCATAACCTTGTGTTACATAACATTGTGTGCATTTGACTTCTAAACAACAAAGCATAAAATTAAATATATATGTTTTCCTATAGCAGTCTGACAAAGATTGTGACTATTATATAGCTAATACTGTGTCATAATTTATTTTAACTACACCTAATTTGATGAAATGAAGCACAATGTAAGATATATCCACATGGCAGAGTGAACTGTGAACATTTTCATACTAAGAGACAACAATGCATTGAGGCCCCTTTGGTCAACAAGGTCTAAGTAACTAACTTGACATCTTCATTGAATTAGTCAGCAAATTGTTTGTTTTAGTTATAGTTTGCAGAGACAGCAGGTATCTGACCAAAATCTTGAGCACATGGTAATGAGTAGACAGTGAAACAGAAAAACTGGTCACTCTGTTTTGAGTTAGAAGCCCATAAAAATAGCACTATGTTGAATGTCTGTTTCATTTCTTGGTAACTTCTTCATTACCAGTTATGAAGAAAACACTAATAGGCCTATTAGAACTCATTTATTGTTTAGTGACTTTTGAAAGACTTTGTCTTATTTATTTATTTTTTTGTATACTTTCATAGGTTTATAGGCTCTATCTGGCTCAAATATTCCAATAAAACTTTGATTAAAAAAGATAAAACAAATAAAAAGGGTAAGCTTGAAACAAATAACAGTATACATTTTGAATCATACAGGAATTGAGTGAAACACAAAGTAAAAGATATGTTTCCATTCCTTAGACATGTAATTTGCATGAGGAATTTACAAATTGTTCAGCTTTTGTAATTCTACTTTAGGGACTCAAAAGAAGGAAAGCCTTTGCTCTGATGTATGTATGCATTTGCACTGCCTAACAACATGCATTTGGAAGTGATTTAAGAGCACACTGTGGTTGGAGGAACAGAAGTCACCTAGGAATGCTACTTTAAAAACAAAGTTTCAACAGTCACTAGAAAACAGACCAACAAGTGGCTGAATTATAAACATGAAGGAAAATGAAAATATTTGAAAAATATGTGAGCCACGGTATTTGCAGAGAATAAAAGACACATAACAATGAACATTATTCGTGATATATATTTTGTTTACTTACTGGAAACCTTTTTCTTTTTGACTATGGATGAGGAATTTGTCTTTTCTCTTCCCCAACCTATCATCTGCTACATATTGCCAGCTCCCAAACACTCAAGATATAAAATTAAAAAAAAAATCATACTGAATCTAGATTTTTAATAGTTTCTTTATTGAAATTTTTTTCATGCCATATAATCTGATCACAATTTTCTTTCCTCAAACTCTTCCAGACCCTTCCCATTTTCCATGCCACCTAACACAATGTGCTTTTTTTCCCTCTTTTTGGAAAGCAAATAAAAAGGTATGACAACAACAAGAACAATAGTGGGAAAAAAAACAATAAAAGGAGAGAGGAAAGAAAAAAACAGAAAACACACAACACACACACACACACACACACACACACACACACACACACAAGATCAGAAATTTTAATATAAGGGCAAAAGACCAGTCAGACAAAACAAATGCCCAAACAAAGCAATAAGAGACAAAACGTCTACAAAAAGAACACTGAGTTTGATTTGTGTTGGCCCTCTACTGGTGTCCTGGTGGGCATGAGATGTACTCGAAGATGTGGCTAATATGTCTAGTGAGACATATTATTGAGTCATTTTATGCTGGTATCAACTACAGATAATCCCTTGATTAGGGATGAGAGCTCTTGTCTACTTCCCCCTCTTACTGCTGGAACACAGTCTCACTTTAACATATGCAGGCCCTGTATATACTGCCAGGTGTTGTTTTTGTTTTTGTTTTTTTTTTTTTTTTTTTTTTTTTTTTTTTTAGTTCCTCTGTGCCTCAGTCTTGTTGTGGCTTGAATACTGTGTTTCCTTGATGTCATCAATCTCCTCAGGTTGTTAATATTCTTTTTTTGCCTTCTCTTTCACACAGTTCCCTGAGCCAGGATATAAAGACTCCCCATTTACTAATGAGTGTCCCAAAGTATTTCATTATCTCACATGGTCCAGATTTGAGTTTTTGTGTTAATTCCCATCTAGTGCAAGAGTAAATTTCTCTGATGGTAGTTTGTAGTGGGAAGCCATTCCAGCTTTGATCTGGAAGTTCCAACCCCCATTGAGGCTTTGGTAACTATCACGCCTACAAGAGAGGGCCCTGAAGACCCGAGATGAGAATTGAGAATGCAGCAGCATATTTTATTTACTTATGAATTATGACAGTGGAAGCAGTATGTCTAGGGGTTTTTTTAATTTTCTTACACTTACAATATAGGTTTTTAATCAAACTATTAATTACAGTTGTTATATAAAAGTTGCAAAATTAGAGACCTCAAGGTTAGTAAAATGAATATTTCATATTATTACCAATATATTCATTCAAGATAGTATAAATATCGAAAAATTAAAATCCTTTATGCATTTGTTCACAACTCATTTATAAACTCGTGGAATTGGTTTCTTCCTGTGTTCAAGGACCTAAGTTGTTCTCAAAGCCCATTTGCTGAAAGTATTTCCTGTGTAAGGACTTGGAAATTTAGCAGTGAAAAATAAAGGCCAGGGTAGGAAAACAAGTAGGTAAATGCAAAATAACTACAAATTCCCTGTTATCTTAAAATGTAATAAACAGAGAGCCAGGCAGTATGGAGACTAATCTCTGGCTGCCTTTTGCTAGGAGCTCAGAAAGATGTCAACATAGGATTCGAGATGAAACTGTACTGATCAAAAGGAGCTTTACACAAGCAAATTTCCAGGGACAGTAATTTATGTAAAGGAAACAACTTGTGAATAATGTAGCATGATGGGACAGACTGGGCCTGAGAAGCTCTGAAGCCAGGGAGACTGGAGCAGACAGAGAGAAGTACAGCCTGGGGAAAAGAAAAGTATCAGAGTGATCAATACAGAAGGCACGCTGGTGGCATCGTATGACTTCATCACTTAAGAGAATCTTCAGATGCAGAATGCAACTAGGAGTGAAGGAGGTCATAGGGATTGTCATGTTGTTTGTATTAGCATGATGGTGGCAGAAATGACGACAAGTAGACGAGTATGTATCACACTCTGGACATGGGCAAATACAATGTTGGGTGTGACACACACAAGGGGAATGCATCTCTCTCTGGGAACTGGCAGGTGTTAAACATGACTTTTTTAAAAAAAAAAAAAAAGATTTTTTTATTTATTATATACACAGTGTTCTGCCTGCATATATACCTGCAGCCAGAAGAGGGAACTAGATCTCATTACAGGTGGTTGTGAGCTACCATGTGGTTGCTGGGAATTGAACTCAGGACCTCTGTAAGAGCAGCCAATGCTCTTAACCTCTGGGCCACCTCTCCAGCCCCCTCTTTCATTCTTTAAAGGTAGATAACAGAAATTCTTGAACTGGTTTGAAACAGACTGTGGATACCAGCTCACACCAAGCTTCCCTGAGAATTCACTTCAACAAAGAGGAGGCATAGCCTGGATGTCACCCAACATTTCCATTTATTTTGAGGCCACTAAAAGGAATAAAGATGTATTATTTTTCTAACCACATCATTGAAACTTGCTTATTCCTTAGAGTGTAAATGAACGGGTTCAGTAAAGGGGCAACTGAGGTATTGAGCACAGCCACACCCTTATTGAAGGCAACTCCTTCTGTTGCTGAAGGCTTTATGTACATGAAGACACAGCTACCATAAGAGAGGGAGATGACAACCATGTGGGAGGAACATGTGGAAAAGGCTTCTTCCTCTGCTGTGCAGAAGGGATCTTCAGAATGGTCCTGATGATGTGAATGTAGGAGAGAATCACCAGCACCAGGGTGACTATCAAGTTCATGCCTGCTAAGACAAAATCAAAGAGTTCCAGCAGCCTTGTGTCTGAGCAAGCTATTTCTATGAGGGGCCCATAGTCACAGTAATAATGATTGAGCATATTGGATGCACAGAAGTCCAGCTGACTGGTCATGATGATTGGGAATAAGATGACTAGGAAGCCACTCAGCCAAGAGCATAGGACCAGCAGGGTGCAGACCCTGTTGCTCATGATGGTGGTGTAGTGCAGGGGTTTGCAGATGGCCACATAGCAGTCATAGGACATGGCAGTCAGAAGGCAGAATTCAGTGGCTTCAAAGATGGCAAAGAAGTACTGAGTGGCGTGTGCACGCCTTAATCCAGCTCGGGAGCAGCCAGGCGGATCTCTGTGATTCGAGCCAGCCTGGCTACAAGTGAGCTCCAGAAAGCGCAAAGCACACAAGAAACCTGTCGAAAAAAAAAAAAAAAAAAAAAAAAAAAAAAAAGAAGTACTGAGTGAAGCAGCCAGCAAAGCTGATGGTCTTAATTCCTGTAGAGATGCTGACGAGCATTCGAGGAGTAAAAGTGGATGTGAAGGAGATTTCTAGGAAGGAGAAATACCTGAGGAAGAAGTACATGGGTGTCTGGAGGTGGGAATCAGTAGTGTGAGGAGGATGATGGTGAGATTTCCCATAATGCTGAGAATGTATGTGAGGAGGAGGAATAGGAAAACACAGATTTGAAGCTCCTGTGCATCTGTGAGTCCCAGTAGAGGAGGGGAGGGGATGGGAGGGGAGGGGAGGGGAGGGGAGGGAGGGGAGGGGAGAGGTTTCTAGGCAAACAAAAGCATGTTAAGATTCCACTATTTTTTCTCCAATGCTCTAGTATTTATATATCTTCCTTTTCACTTATATTCACTTTAATTGTTGATTTAATATTTATAATGTAATTTTCCATTTAGTTCCATAGAATACTTCTTAATAGTCAATTATTGGAGTAAATATTTCTTGTTCATGCTTATAACCACATTAGTTTATAAAAACAGAAGTAATCTATTAGAAGCAACTGAACTTTCTTTATTAAAAAATAAGAACCTATAGTATTTAGATAAAGTCAATATATAATATGAAACTAGCACTTTAACATTAAAATATCTACTAAAGGCAACACTGATGTTAAATAAGTTATATTTTGAGTCTTCTAGATTTTAATTGGCTAATTAACATGATATTAAAATTGAAATATAGACTTTAGAAATCAATTCTCAGAAAAAGGTTTTCAGTAATTTAAATTATTTGTTATATATGGCAAGGTCATGTCTTATTGTCTGGTTGTATTAGAAAAGAGATTTTATTTTTAAATTTAAGATATAGCTAGTTGTAGTGATGCATGCTGTGTGTGACACCTGAATACTGGAGGGTGAGGGAGGGAGATCATGAATTCTAAGCTCTTCTGATTGCTTCAATAGCAAGGCTCTGTCTCAAAAACAAAGAGCAAAGATTTGGGGAAACAAACAACAACAACAACAAAACCTTACTACTAACACACTTGGATTGTGGCCATATCAGAGGAGCAGCAGTTGGTAACCAAAGTTCAGATGTCAGCCCACCATGAGGAAAATCCCTAATGTCTTTTGTTTCTGCTGTGCCTTTACATATCTGCTGCTGCCATCTTTCTCTGGTATCTGGCATGGAGGAAATGGGTGTGGGGAGATTCCCTACTACCTGTAATGCAATGTGTTATGTCATGGGGATAATAACCCATTTTATTGGGCATTTCTACCAGTGGATTATTATTAAGATTATTTCTTCCTAAGCTGTATTGTCTAATTGTTAATAATAGTGTTAGTTTAAATAGAGTTTTGATGTTAAAAATTAAAAACGAGGAAGAGTTGCAAAACCAGGACACATGAGTTTCTATTGAGGAGCCATATAGACTGTGATTAAGTTAATGATTAAGAAAAAAAGTGAGTCCCAGTAGCCCAGATAGCTTAAATTCTTTTAACTATTGTGTTGGTAGATGTGTTCATAGGTTTTGGGGTACATCGTAGCTGAAATAAAGCTTTGAAAATAACTTAAAGCTAGACCATAGAGGTTTTGTCAAATAGGTTTGAGGTAAAAAATCCAAGAAGACAATTTATAATTTTAGAAAGGTACATAATTGATTGAGGAACTCTTTAATGTCTGAGAATAAGAACAAAGTCCAATTATCATTAGATGGCATGCTTTTCTTGCTAGGATTGGTTGATAACCAAAGGTGAGGACTAATTCCTTATATCGATTTCTGCCCTCAAACTTCTGATGTAAAAAACTATTAATGAGTGGATATGCACCTTAAAGATTTAAAGTAGAGCTGATTGATTCTTTTTCATACACAGAAGTTTAGATTTGAGATTCCTTTACAATTTCTTATAAGATGACCTTTTGAGATAAATAATAATGTGATCGGTCCATTCTTTGTAACAGCAAAATGCAGCGTGCCATTAAAACAAGTGCTTGCTTACACTGTTAATCTGGTTATAGAACCAGTTGCTTGGGTATGAATGTATGTGGTTTCTTGGGATAAATTGTTTTTCACTTGTAGAATGTAAAATGTTTAATCATGTTAAGGGATGTGGAAAACCTGACATTTTTTGTTTTTGTTTTTGTTTGTTTGTTTGTTTGTTTGTTTTTTACTTGCAGTCATTGTCATTCACTTGAAAAATAGAATGTAAATACATTGTAATTTCTATGTTGCCTGAAAGATTTTGCTAGGGTATTAAGCTATAAAGGAAAAAATAGATATGAAGTTAAAATAAATTAGAAGGAAAACATCAAGAATTAGAGTTAGAAGGAAAACATCAATGAACGTTAGAAGGAATACGTTAAGAATGAGAGAATAAGGAAGAATAAACATAGAGAAGGGAAATATCAAGAATGAGAGAAGAAAATCACTGGAAAATAAAGAATAGAGAATGCAAAAGAAGAATAAAGAACAGGTCTGAAGGAAACCATCAAGAGAGTGTGTAAGTGTGTTTTCCTTTACCCCCTCAGATTAAAAAAAAAAAAAAATTACTACACAGTCTCTGTGGATTCCCTTTGAGCTGTGCATTGCTGGAGGCTGGTCCCCCAGGAAATGAAAACACTTGAATAATGTACAAAGACCTCATGCTTCCCCAGCAAAAATAGAAAAAATATGTTGTGTAAAATGTTTTTTCCTCCTGGGATTGGTCTTACTATACAGATAGGAATATTTGCATATACTGTTATTTTCAAGAACAAGTTATAGCACAGGACACACATGAGAATTACTTTCCTTAATACAAAAATTCTTTATTAACTAAATTTTGTGACTTCTTATAACATCTAGCTTTAAATTTTATCATGAGGCTTTCAAATTGCCTTCCTTTAAATGGGACTTGTTTTCTGGCTTATTTTCTCATATATTTACTGAATAAATTATTTATTTTCATTTAAACAGATTTTTATTTAGAACTAGATGTTCAGAGAGCTTACAATAAAAGCAAAATTAAAAAGTCCATGGAGGTTCTGTTCTGTGTATGCTTCATTTAATTTCCTATTGGTTACAGATTTTATGTACTTATTTAAATTAAGGGATAATGACAAATTAAAATATAAGTTAAAATAAAAAGCTATCATATTGATGGCTTGGCTGACATGGTCAGAGAATGCTGCAGACACAGAAAACACCTATAAATTTATAGAATAACTAGAAATGTGCTGAACAAAGAAAAGAAAATGGTTATATACAGTCACAAAAATAGTTTCAAAATAATAAAGGCTTTAAAGAGAGAGTAATGTAATATAGAAAAATAAGCCATGTAAAGATAAAAAAAATATTATAACAAAGGGAGCTTGGACCTTTTATGCTGCTTTGTTAATTTTGAATTCTTTAAATACTAATGAACAGAGAACAGCAGGGCTGAGAGACATTTAATTATGAAAAGGATTGCTTAATTAAACCAGTCTATATATTTTAGAGATGGCTTGGCTTCAGAATGGAAGTCAGGAAACATGTTGCATTGGGGGAGAGGTTGTACTTTATTTTCCACAGGAATCAAAAAGCTACGGATTCCTTCAAAAAATAATAAAGATCAGATTTGACCAGTGAGACCTCTTGAGTATCTTGGCTACAGACATAAGGGAGGAAGCCAGGAAAGACTACAGGACAGGTAACATGTAGGCTGATCCTTCTGCATTGGAACATCTCTGATACATGGAAAAGACATAAATCTTGTTAGCTACAGAATCCTCATCTGTATTACTACAAGCCATACTTTTATATGGCATGTATAGAAGTTTAGTTATGCAGTCAAAACATACTTCTAAAATGGACAGATGCCTTTTACCTGCTCAAACATAAATCAGAAAATCATCTGTACTTGTCTTGTACACACAGCACATTCCATTCTCATGTTAATGAAGATATACATGCATATATATGTTAACTTTAAAAGTTTGTGTGTTTTCAGAACAAATAGCAGCCACCAATGAAGACAAGTAGCCCAGGTGATCCAGCCTCTCAGAATGCCTCTGTTGCAATTTCATCAAAATTCCTCATCTAGAGTAACTTCAAAGCTGCTAGTTGAGATGGTCTAGCCTCTCAGACTACTCCATCCAAGACTTATACTTTCTTATCATACTAAAACTAAACAAAATATTATACAGCCAGCTTTCCCAGGATTGATCACTATTCACATTTTCTCTGGTACCTCTAAAGAGGCTATCGTCCCTAGACAACAGGAAAAAGGCTAGAGAACATGATGCCCATATTCCCAAGATGCAGAGTGGGTGGATTCTGGTAATTCTGTGGATGTTTGTCATTATTTAGAGGGCTTAGTTGTAAGTTGTTACTGGTCATGGTTAGAAAACAACAACAAAAACAAAAGAAAAGAAGGTTGGATTCAAGGATCTATTTCTAAAAAGAAAAAGGGGGTATAGAATTGATAGGAAAAAATACTAAACTATTGAATCTGCTTTTAAAGTATAAAACAACTATTAATTTCATATATTTACATTGGGATGTATTTTTGTATATTGATACAAATTTAAGGTTATTTTGGTTATACTGTATATATGCTTCTACTCTTTTTTTTTAAGATTTATTTATTTATTATGTATACAGTGTTCTGCCTGCACACCAGAAGAGGGTATCAGATCTCATTATAGATGGTTGTGAGCTACCATGTGGTTGCTGGGAATTGAACTCAGGACCTCTGGAAGATCAGCCAGTGCTCTTAACCTCTGAGCCATCTCTCCAGCCCAACTTCTACTCTTATTTAAGGTATAGTACCTATGCAGCTCATTTAAAAAGAAAATATAAATTTCTTGTCCTTGAAAGTTATTGTTATAAATTATTTAGGATAATTAAAAGATACACATAAGTAGTTAATCATCTAATAGTTCAATTTATGGCTATGTTAGGTATTTTATCAAGGTCAAATAGAGATATATTTTAGATAGACAGATGGTTTCACACTCTTCAGAGACCTACAGAACATACCAGTTAAAATATTTTCATAACACAAGGCTTTCATGACAGTGAGATATGTATGCTCCTAGCAGCACCAAGTTACTTCCAAAAAGGTTGATGGGCATCGAAATTTGCTTTTTTTGTGGCAAAGTTAGCCACTGGGCAAAGAAACTTCCCTTGTCTCAATTGCTGATAGTATGCTGTTCGAATTGGACAGGCAGGACACAAAAGAAGGCAACTACTCAACATTGCCAAGACAAGGTAGGACAGTCCTTCAAAATCCCTGCTTCACAGAAAAGTCTGTCAGATACTCTAGGGCTGTAGTTCAAAAATATATGCCCCCATGTTACAAAAGAAACTTGTTTGACTGTTCAGGCAGTCAAATATTTCTGTCATTTCTATAGTTTTGGAAGTAGTTTACTCTGTATTTCCTGTTTACTCAAGTAATATTTTATCTCTCTTGGGTATTTGATAGGTATTGAAGAGTAGACAGTTATACAGTTCTTGTTACCACATTCAGAAAAAAACTTACATAAAAAATGTAAAGTTTATAAAGTTGAGAAACATAAAAGCTTAAGTTGTTTGTCAAAGACAATGTTCTAAGTTCTAAAAAGATATTTTTGGATCATAGTAAAGATATGATAGAAAATGGTTTAGGTATAAAATTTTGGACTCATCAAGATAAGTAATAGAGTAATTTCTCCAAATTTGCCAAATACAAATGGATTGGGCATTCTGAACATAATTCTTATTTGATAATTGTTCTTATTGTATATAATTTTTACTTTGAGTTAAAACCTTTGATTTTTATTTAGACAAAAGGGAAAATGTTATGTAGTATTTGTACAGTGTGTGAAGTTGTATTGCTCCAATTGGTGTAATTAAAGCTGAATGGCCAATAGCTAGGCAGGAGGTATAGGCAGGACACTCTGGCAGTAAGAGCTTTCTGGAATGAAGAAAGAAAGAGTCACCAGCCAGATGCCAAGGAAGCAGAATGGGCAGTATGGAGATGATATAATGAACCATGTATCAAAACATACATAAAAAATATGGGTTTCCTTAATTCATAAGAACTAGTTAGGAATAAGCCTAAGCTAAGACTGTTCATAACTAATAGTAAGTCTCCATGTCATTATGTGAGCTGGAAATCCCAACAAGAAAGTACTACTACAGGCAAAAAACTGAGTTGCTGAGAATTCTCATGAAACTTTAGTCAACAATTCAATTGAATGTAACTTAATCCTGGGAATGGAAGTTTCATTTTGTGACAAGAGATATTTGGGGCCCTGTCTCTCCCATTACGTGGCTATTTCATTTAGATTACCTTCACTTATGTATATATTTTAGAAAGCTTCTACCGTATTATGTTTACATAATAACCCTCAAATGTTCCTTAATCTTAGCTTTCTCTCTCTTTTTCATACCCCCTTTCCCTCCCTCTCCTCACTTGATTCAGTTTTTCCCCCCCATTCTATCCATAACCATCTATTCTATTTCAATTACCTGATAAAGTCTAGAACCCCAGTCTCTTTCTCTATACATAATCTCTCTGGTTTTATGGATTATAACTTTATTATTTTTGACTTAAGAGCTAATATCCATGTATAAGTTATTATATACCATAATTCTCTTTCTGGATCTGGAATGCTTCACTCTGGATGAGTTTTTTTTTTTTTTAGTTCCAGTCATTTACCTAAAAATTTCAAGATTTTATTTTTTAACACCTGTGTAATACTCCATTGTGTAGATTCAGACTATTTTATTAATTCTTCTGTTGAGGGGCATCTAGACTGTTTCTACTGGCTTATGCATAAAACAGTAGTGAACATGGTAAAGCAAGGATTCTTGCATTAGTATGACATATCCTTTGATTGTATGCCCAAAAGTGGTACAGATAGACTTTGAGGTAGCTCAGTTCCTAACATCCAGAGGAAGTGACATATTGATTTACATAGTGGCTGCAGATGTTTCATTCCCACTTGTAGATGTAACCAACTGTCTTATTAAATAAGAAACACAGAACCAATGTGAAAAAGAAAGCCAAGAGGTCAGAGCTCAGAGCTAAAACCTTACCCTTCTTCCTGCAGTGGTCCTACCTCTCCGAAAGAGACCTACTTCCTGTGTGTTTGTCTTGATATAGTCTTTCTGTTCTGCCTTCTCATTGGTTGTAAACCCAAATACGTGACTGCCTCATCAATGCCTGTAAGTATAGCCCTCCAGGTCTTAAAGGCATATGTCTCCAATGCTGGCTGTATCCCGGAACACACAGAGATCTACCTAGCTCTGTCTACCAAGTGCTAGGATTATAAGCGTAAGCCACCACCGCCACGCTCTTGCTATAGCTCTAATAGCTCTGACTCCCTGGCAACTTTATTTATTAATATACAATTAAAATCACATTTCAGTACAAATAAAATACCACCATATTTCCTCTTTTCTATTTTAACAAAAAGAAAAAAGAAAAAGTTTATAACTAACAAAAGAAAAACTATATACAAAAGTACAATAACTATATACAATATATACAAGTAATAAATACCTAAAAAATGTCTAGTCCATTTGTATTTGACAAATCAGAGAAAATAATTCCATTATCTATCCTATTTTGGTAAGTCCAAAATTGTATGTAATTCACTTTGTATCCTAATTATCTTCAACTATAACTAACTAATCTTCAACTCCCTCAGAGACCCAAGAAGGAAATTGTAGCTGGAGGGCTTCTCTCCAGGTTCCCCAAGCCCCGCAGTCCCACAATCCACTTATAAAATAATCACTCAGACGCTTATATCACTTATAAACTGTATGGCCATGGCAGGCTTCTTGCTAACTGTTCTTTTATCTTAAATTAACCCATTTCTATAAATCTATACCTTGCCACGTGGCTGGTGGCTTACCAGAGTCTCTACATGCTGCTTCTCCTGGCGGTGGCTGCAGTGTCTCTCCTCCAGCCTTCCGCTTCCCAGAATTCTCCTCTCTCCTTGTCCCACCTACCTCCTGCCTGGTCATTGGCCATCAGTGTTTTATTTATATAGAACAATATCCACAGCACTTCCCCTTTTTTCTTTTTTTTTTTTAAAAGGAAGGTTTTAACTTTAACATGGTAAAATTACATATAACAAAACAATTACCGAGCAAGAATTATACTTACAATATTAAAGAAGATGTCCTATCTATCTTATATTTGTGAGTTTAAGGTTTTATATCTAACTTATCTTTTATCATAACTGAGGAAATTACAACTATCTAGTTTTCAACCACATCAAAGACCTGAGAAGGAACATAATGGTACCTGAGAAATGGTAGATGGATGCAAGCAACTTTCGGGAATCTTGCAAAAGTAGACCAAGACAGCTGGCAGCCTGGACAGTCACCTAATGTTTCTCAGCATTGTTGGTGCATTCAAATTGGCTACAGGCCTAGAGTATCTGACAGACATTTTTAGAAGCAGGAATTTTAAGAGACCATCTTACCCTGTCTTGGCAGAGTACAGTGGTCGCTTTCCTTGTGTCCCGCTTGTCCAGAAAGGACAGCATTGCATTTGTACTGTCAGCCATTAAGGCAAGGGCAGTTCTTTGCCCAGTAGGCCATTTTGTGCCAAGAAGACAAATTTCCAAATGGAAATGTCTTAGAAGTCCAACATTCTCTCGGGATCAAATTGGTGCAGCCAGGAGCAATTGTGTCTCATGTCAACAGAATTCTAAGTTATTTAAATGCCATATTCTCTAGGTCTATGAAGTGTTTGAAGATTACCTATCTATCTGAAATATATCTATGTATACCTAGAAGACTTAACTAACATGGCTACAGATATGATTATCATAGATGACTAATTATTAACCTATTTTTTAATTATCCATTACAATTTTAAATGAGTTATATAAACATAATACCTCAAACAAGAATAGAAATATATATATATATATATATATATATAATATATATACATATATATATATATACAGTATAACAAAATTAACTTCAAGTTTGTATCAATGAACTAAAATTTATACCAATGTAAAACATTTTAAACATAAACTAAAATTTATACCAATGTAAAACATTTTAAACAAGTTGTTCTTTAAAAGTAGGTTCATTAATCTACCCTTTTATCTTATCATCTCCATATCCTCCTATATATCATAATCATCTCCATATCCTCCTATATATCATATCCCCTTTTGTTTTTTAGAAAGAGATCACATTTATAATCAACCTGTTTTAAATAAAAATATTGGTTTTTCTCTGTCCCACACCAGAGGGCTCTTCTGATTTGGGACACAAGAATCACTTAACCATTTTTTTTTTTTAAAGTAATATGTCTGGGTTTAGAGGGGGAGTGAGCCAATTCCACCTCTAAAGCCAGCTTGGTATATTTGGGAATTTGGGCGTAGCATCTCTTACTACTTCCTGCTGGAGGGGGGCGCTGTATCTTATGGGGACGCAAAGAAAATTTTAGACCTATGGGTTAGTCCGTGAGGCTGTATTGTGTGAACCAGTTGCCTTGAAACCGATCTGGATGTTGGATCATCTGGGCCATGGTGTCATCGGAGTCCTTTCAGGGGGTCTTGGCTGGTGAAACCTGATGTATCTTAATCTGGAACAAGTCCACAGCCTCTGGCTTTCTGTGGAAACAAAAGCAGAACCTCTTTTCCAAAGTAACATATCCTTATATCCAAATTTTGAAGTCAAGGTACCTTTAAAATATACATTTTGGCATAACTCAACAGGTTTTGTAATCAAATGTTTTTCTTTAGTTATGAATATCAAAGAGAACATAATCCAGATTCTCTGTGTGGTAGCCATCTTTATGTGGCTTATGTTTTATATTACCTTGAGCCTTGAGCCTATTGCTTTAAACTGTACCATTGTAAGCCTGAAACGGCGCTGTGGCTGCTGGCTCCGCCCACTTCAGCTTCCCAACATGGCAGTGGTACGTTTTCCGCCAGCTCTGGGAGTCATCAAGTCTCAGAAATAGTGGGTCTAAGCTTTTATCAAAGCAGCGTGTAGCCCAGAAACCTCTTTTTTTTTTAAAAAAAAAAATACTAGTAAAGACTAAATCTACCACACAGCTTAATGTGCCGCTGGCAGATGCCTCATTTCCGCCATACTGCCGGTCAAATGCACCCGCCAGGAACCTGCCAGTGTCCAAACTTGCATTTTGCCGTATCTAGCTGCCCGTATGAGACAAGAAGCAGGAACCTGGTTTTGGCTCTGTTTAGAATTGGTTATTAAATATTCTCAGGTTTAAGGTGGAAACTCAAGCCGTTGGGCGCCATTTGTAGCTGGAGGGCTTCTCTCCAGGTTCCCCAAGCCCCGCAGTCCCACAATCCACTTATAAAATAATCACTCAGACGCTTATATCACTTATAAACTGTATGGCCGTGGCAGGCTTCTTGCTAACTGTTCTTTTATCTTAAATTAACCCATTTCTATAAATCTATACCTTGCCACGTGGCTGGTGGCTTACCAGAGTCTCTACATGCTGCTTCTCCTGGCGGTGGCTGCAGTGTCTCTCCTCCAGCCTTCCGCTTCCCAGAATTCTCCTCTCTCCTTGTCCCACCTACCTCCTGCCTGGTCATTGGCCATCAGTGTTTTATTTATATAGAACAATATCCACAGCAGGAAATAATATTACCTAACAAAAATAAAAACAGGAAGTGCATGCAAGCAACTTCCAAAAAATTTGTGAGTTGACAGAACAGCCAGCTGCCTGGACAGTCACCTAAGTTTTCTCCACAGTGCTGGGGCATCATCTTCAGCCTATAGGCTTAGTGTATCTGACAGACTCATTTGTGAAGTGGGATGTACACAAGGTCAACAGTTCAACATCATATTGAGTGAGAGCAGTCCATGTACCAGAAACACCTGAATTCCACTAGTGTCCTGTCATGATTCAGGATTTTAAATTCTGGAAATTGTTGACGGTTTTTGAATTCAGCTGTCCATTCTACTTGGCTGTATATATATGGCTTCATCTCAGCATTCCCTTCTTCTCCACATCCCTCTATTAAATGCCAGTCTACTATTGAGAGGCGTGAGCTTAGTTACTCTTCAAGAATAACTGTTTCAGCTGCTGTTCCATTGCACATCAGAAGCCATCGGCCCACTGCCTGTTCAGTGACCTTCGAAGAAAAGGGCACTGTACCTTTTCCAGATTTCGAAGGCCACTTCAGGGATGGTGCCATATTGTCCTGGCCTCAGAAGATGCCTTTTGATAAAGCCATAACCACACTTGTTTTGGCAAGAATCAGTAGTCCTTTGTTTTATGTCCTGTCTGTACATTTTGTCCTGTTGATTCGAGGATACTTTGTTGTCCAGTGGCTAACTTTTGCCAAAATGAAAGTTAACTCCATATGCAGTTTCTTCAATGCCCATATTTTCTCTGAAGTAGATTGGTACTGCCAGGGGCCGACATGTCTCAAAAAAGAAAAATTTCTAAGTTATTAAAACATTTTAAATGCCATATTCTGTAGATCTCTGAAGGGTTTGAAGATGACCTGTCTATCTAAAATATATCTGCTCAATTTTTAAAACATATCTAATATGACTTCTGTAATGTCTAACTACTAACTTTCATTTCTTTATATCCTAATAGTTGGTAATAATAACATTCAGGATCAGAAAATACATTACATTGTTAAATGAATGGTATGAATACAATTAGAAATATACATATAGCATTTTCTAATAATATCAATTTCAAATTTGTATACAATATAAAACAATCCAATCCAATGTAAAGTATTTAAAACTAGTAATTGTCTTTTTCTTTTCTTTACTTTCTTTCTTTTTTTAAAAAAAAAAAAAAAAAAACAGAAACCTTAAATCTAATCTCCTTTGCTCAGCCTTTTTTCTAACCCATGAAAACAACTTGAAACCAACCTCCCTAAACAATGAAAATTATCCCAGACCCAAAACACATTAAAAAGACAAAAAAAACCACCGCCCCACACCACCTCTTTGGGAATGTGGGCGTCATTCTTAAAATTGCTTCCTGCTGGGAATGGGCAAAGAAGTTAGCTTTATCCTGAAAGAAAAATTTTAGGTTAATTGTCAAATTCTAGGAAAGGTAACTATATCCTTTATTATCTAATCTGTGTATAATGCCAAAGTTCAGGGTTTATCTCAAGTCCTTATTCAAGTAGTCTTTGAGACTGGATCATCTCTGCTAGTCATCTCAAAATTGCTCTGAGCATCGTGTAGATCTGTAGATGATGTTTGTCAGCTTAGTGATATTATTATTGTCCACATGGAATTGTTGTTGTTGTAGGGCCCCATCTTCTTTCTGGAGGCTTCAGTTGATGTTAGGCCTGGCCGTGATTTCCTGCAGAAAACTGATAAGAGACTTGAACACAAAGACATATATATGCAGCTAGCTAATTGAAGCCTTTTTTTCTAGAATTAGTTAATACTCTATATGACCATTCATATCTTAACAAAGTTTAAAATGTATATATATCTATATATGTTAATCTTGTAAATTTTGATATAAAATTCACATTTTAAGAAAAGTTTAAAGAATCAGAATAGAATCAAAGAGTTGAGATTAGTAATAGAATAGTCCCTTAAATATATTGGCTTTTGTCCTGTCCCATAGCAGAAAATGGCTCTTTTATTCTGGCATGATACAGGGAGTTTGCATTTTCCTTTTAACAACATGCTTGAGTTTAAAGAAGGAGAGAGCCATTCTCCAACTCCAAAGTCAGCTTTAAATTTTAATTGAACTGGGACTATTAGAAGACCAAAAGTGTTAAATCTTTAGAGAAAAGCAGAAACAAACATGTAGAAAGACATAAAATTTTTTAGATAATATATACCCATACACCTTTTCACTCTGTTTCCTGGGATAGATGACTTGTCCCTTTTCTTCAGTTGTCTCATTTGTCCTGTGTTCTTCAGATTCCTTAATCTTCATTCTCCTAAAATACAAAAACAAAAACCTTTCCCCAAGACTAATTTTGGGGATGTTCCCTTTTGGCAAATTATTATCTGATTAAATGAAAAGGCATGGGTTACTGGTATAAGTTAGTTTAAATTGGATGTTCATGCTGGTTGATGAAATATCACCTCCTCTAATTAAGAGGTCTCTCCTGTTCAAATCGAACCTTTGTCAATTCTGATGGTACCCACAGCTTATCTTCTCCTGTAGAAACAAAAGCAAACGTAATACATACCCTGGTTTCCATTCTGAGGTCAGCACATCCTTAAAGTATATAGGTTGATTTAATTCTGTAGTTTTTTCTATTATCCAATGTCTCTCTGCAGCTGCTGATCCTTTTTCATTGGCACTGAGAAAATTCAAAGTTAATAGAGCATTATGCAGTCTATTTCTGGGGGTTTTTGTTACCCCTTTCTGTTTATTTAGCATATCCTTTAGAGTTCTGTTTGATCTTTCTATAACTGCTTGCTTGACCTGTAGGATTATGTGGTATACCTGTAATATGCTTTATATTATAATAAGCAAAAAACTGTTTCATTTTAATAGAGACATATGATGGAGCATTGTCAGTTTTGATTTATGCAGGCATACCCATGATGGCTATATCTAGCAAATGAGTGATTACAGAATCAGCTTTTTCAGAACTCAAAGCAGTTGCCCATTGAAATCCTGAATAAGTATCAATGGTATGGTGTATATATTTCAATTTTCCAAATTCTACAAAGTGAAACATGTTCATCTGCCAGATTTCATTCCTCTGCGTACCCTTTGGGTTACATCCTGCTGGTAATGGCGTTTGATTATAGAAGGAACAAGTAGGACATTTCTTTACTATTTCTTTGGCTTGTTGCCAGGTTATGGAAAAATCCTTTTTTAAACCTTTAGTATTGACATGATGTTTTTTATGAAATTCTGTGGCCTCCAGCACATTTCCTAGTAATAACTTATCAATCTCATCATTGCCTTGTGCTAGAGGGCCTGGCAGACCCGTATGGGATCGAATGTGAGTTATATATGAAGGATGACTCCTTTTCCTGATTGTATCTTGTAATTGAATAAACAGTGAAGTTAATTTTGAAGCATCAGGGATAAATTCTGCAGTCTCAATATGTAATACCACTCTTTCAGCATACTGAGAGTCAGTTACTATGTTGAGAGATTCTGAAAAATCCATTAATACCAACAGAATAGCATACAATTCTTATTTTTGAACTGAATTATACGGACTTTGAACCACTTTACTTAAATTTTCTGATTTGTAACCTGCCTTTCCTTCTTTGTTGGCATCTGTATAAAATGTACGAACTCTAGATATGGATTTTTCCCCTACAATTTGAGGCAAGATCCAATCAGCTCTCTTTATAAGATCAATTCTATCGCTTTTGGGATATTTGCTGTTAATTTCTCCCAAAAAATTACTGCAAGCTCTTTGCCAAGGTTCATTTTCTGTCCATCATTTTTCAGTGTCCTCCTTAGTTAAAAATACGACAATTTCTGCTGGGTCCATTCCTGCTAATTGACAAAGTCTCAATTTTCCTTTACAAATCAAGTCAGAGATTTTTTTCTACATAAGTTTTTAATTTTTTACTTGGTTTATTTGGTAAAAAATATCCATTCCAATATAATATCTTCCCTCTGTATTAATATTCCAGTAGGAGAATGACTAGAAGGTAAAATAACCAAAATGCAATCCAGCTTTGGATCAATACAATCCATGTGCCCTTCATGTACTTTCTTTTCTACCATGGCCAATTCTTTCTCACCTCCAGGTGATAATTCTCTTGGACTATTTAAGTCCTTGTCACCTTCTAAGGTTTTGAATAAAATATTCAATTCATTACTTTTTACTCCAACAATAGTTCGTAGATGAGAAATATCTCCAAATAATCTTTGAAAGTCATTAAGTGTCTGTAGTCTATCTCTCCTAATGTGCACCTTTTGGGGTCTAATTTTTTTGTAGCTCTATTTTATATCCTAAATAATTAATAGAATCTCCTCTTTCTATCTTTTCAGGAGCAATTTGTAATCCCCAGCAAGGCAAAATTTTCTTTACTTCTTCAAACATTCTTTCTAAAGTATCTGCATTTGAGTCAGCTAGTAAAATATCATCCATATAATGATAAATTATAGATTTAGGAAATTTTTTACGTATCACTTCCAATGGCTGTTGTACAAAATATTGGCACAGAATTAGGCTATTCAACATTCCCTATGGGAAGATCCTCCATTGAAATCTTTTAACCAGTTGAGAATTATTATAAGTAGGCACTGTGAAAGCAAATCTTTCTCTGTCT
Source organism: Peromyscus leucopus (assembly GCF_004664715.2). Classification (NCBI taxonomy): domain Eukaryota; kingdom Metazoa; phylum Chordata; class Mammalia; order Rodentia; family Cricetidae; genus Peromyscus; species Peromyscus leucopus. Next base: position 16,643,934 of record NC_051073.1, on the reverse strand, counting down.
TTTTCTTGTAAGGGTATTGAAAAGAAACACTCTTTTAAATCAATAACTATGAGAGGCCATCCTTTTGGTTACAGAGTAGGCAAAGGAATCCCAGAATGTAGAGTGCCCATAGGCTGAATTACTTTTTAATTGCTCTAAGGTCTGTTACCATTCTCCATTTACCAGATTTCTTTTTAATAACAAATACAGGAGAATTCCAAGGGCTGGTTGATTCTTCAATATGCTGAGCATTTAACTGTTCTTCTACCAGCTCTTCTAAAGCCTGGAGTTTCTCTGTTGTTAAGGGCCATTGCTGAACCCATTCAGGCTTGTCTGTTAACCATTTTAAAGGTAGAGCTGCTGGTGTCTTTGGAAGTTCATCACTTGTTGTGCCCTGTTCTTTTATAATATGGATGGCTGGTGATCACCCATTATAATAATATCTTTTAATATTTCTCTCAGAAACATGTGCTAGTTTATTATTTGTTCCTGAGATTGGAGGGATGTTAATCTGAGTATTCCATTGTTGTAACAAGGCTTGACCCCACAGGTTCATAGCTATGTTTGCCAAATTTGCTTTTAATTTTCCTCTCTGTCCTTCTGGACCTATACATTCAAGCCACCTCACACTCTGTTTTACCTGAGATAATGTCCCAATTCCTAACAGTTGAACGTTTACCTCCTGAACAGGCCAAGTTGGTTGCCAAAATTCTGGTGCAATTATGGTAATGTCCGCACCTGTGTCTATCAGACTAGACCAAAAAAAAAAACAAAAAAAAAACAAAAAAAAAAAAAAAAACAAAAAAAAAACCCAACAACAACAAAAACACCATTTATTTTTATCATTAATTTTAGTCTTTGTTCATTAATAGAAGTTTGCCAAATGTTTTCTTTATGCTTTCTCCTGAATTTTTCTATTCTCTCTATTTCATCATCCTGACCAGCATGATTTATTCCAATAGGCATTTGTTTATTTAATCGCTCTGAGCAGGGGTTTCCTCTATGGCTGCAGGAAAGGTTTGAACTGGATTTGCTATGGGGGCCTGCATAATGCTCCTCTGGGAGTTTCCTGAAGACTGAGGCAAAGGATTACTCTGTCTGTCCTTTGCTGATGTATATTTGTTGGTCCAGTGTTTTCCCTTACCACACCTTCTGCATACTCCAGAAGGAAGGAGCATTCTGTTGCCATTGTTCCTTGAAGAAACATTGTTTCTAGGAATGACCTGTTTACAGTCCCTTTTCAAATGTCCTTGCTTTCCACATCCAAAACATCTAACATTCCTCAAACCTTTTGAAATTG